>NW_025319124.1:300000-405026 GCF_017639315.1 Drosophila ananassae
TTTTGAACTTCAGCCACGAATGGCTGGTGGATCAAGTGGCGGAGGTGAATCTGTTTCCCAAGAGGATATTATAAAGGGTATTATAGAAGATCTTCTTGATAAAATTCCAACGCCCTTCAATATTCTGGAACTTATGGGTCGTGTCGAAGACCGTAATCCATACATAATCGTAGCTTTTCAGGAATGCGAACGAATGAATATGCTTATGGCCGAGTTGCGGCGATCTTTAAATGAATTGGATCTTGGCCTCAAGGGCGAATTGACAATCTCGTCCATTATGGAGGATCTAATGCTTTGCTTGTATATGGATCAAGTTCCCGAACAGTGGACCAAATTAGCGTATCCCAGTATGTTAGGCCTGCAATCATGGTTTTCCGATTTGATGCTCAGATTGCGGGAACTAGAGGGCTGGGTAGCCGATTTTCGCATGCCTTCTTCTATTTGGTTAGCAGGATTTTTTAACCCACAATCTTTACTCACAGCCATTATGCAGCAGACAGCCCGTAAAAATGAGTGGCCTTTAGATAGGATGTGTTTAAACTGCGACGTAACGAAAAAGTGGAAGGAAGAATTTACGTAAGTGAAAAAATATTCGATTATAACATTGGTGTTTAAGAAGTAAGTGATAAGAATGTGAATTTATAGAAATTTTATTTTGGTAAAACTTGTTCGATCTGCCGAAGGTTCGGCCAACTGTACCCTACAGCTATAACATGTAACTAAAAAATTTGGGCTGTTGCCAACATTTTTACGACAAAATTAAATTAAAGGATTGGCCAAATATATACAATACGATATATATATAATAATATAAGCTGATACTTAACAACTCTGGCTCCGCCGAAGTTAGCTTTCATTTCTTGTTTAAGGTATAATTACAATTAATTTTTTACATTATTATATAGCTCTGCACCCCGTGAAGGAGCCTATATTAACGGCCTTTTTATGGAAGGAGCACGATGGGATATAAAAATGGGAACTATTGCAGATGCTTTTAATAAGGAACTGTTTCCCGCCATGCCAGTGGTATTTATTAAGGCAGTCACTCAGGACAAACAAGACGTAAAAAATATTTATGAATGCCCAGTTTATAAAATACGGTATGTTTAATTCCTGGTCTATTTTATTTGAGTTTTACTTTATAATGAATTTATTTATGATTGTCTTTTTTTTATCCTAACTCTATTGTTGGTTGCAACCAGACTCTTCTCGGCCGCCCATCGGGCTTTATCTTTTGCATTATGCTAGCGAGTCTTCGCTGTGTGTTTAAGTTCTAAGGTGGGCTCTCATTTCCGCCTCTTATATCAGTGCATACTCATCATAAATTCGGTTTACTTTATCTCTCTCCATTTCAAATACATTCATTTAGTTCTCTCAGTGCAACTAGCCATAGCGATTGCCCGTTATCAGCAGTTCCTTATTCTTTGATTCTCCCAGATTCGTATCCGCCTGGTTCTTATTTTGAAGCGCATGCACTTTGGGAGCTTTGGTAGAGCTTCTGCGTAAGCTCTTAGTTATGCACTTGTATATTCGGCATTGATTGGACAGGCCGCTGCGTTTGTTTTGGGGTTAAATTGACCCATAATACCAGTGGGAATATATTTAGTTCAGTTTTGCGCAGTGTTAAAACATATGAATCTACATTATAAATTGTTTTCTTTATTGATATATGTAGCGACAATGCGACCGTCAATTTATATCCGGTTCGCTACTTAGAAAGTGGATTCGCCGCGCATGTACATTCATATATATACATTCCACAACTAAGAGTATGGTTTTGAGAGAACAGGGGTAAATCATGTTCGCCGTGCCAAATCATACTTAAAAATTATTATAATTATAATTGATCCCTATTAAATATTGAAATCGAAATTGTATTTTTTTAATTCTGCCGCTATCAAAAAGCTAACAGCGTTACAATATGTGTGTACATTTTTAAATCAGTGGCTGAAAAACATTTTGTCTTATTAATAGTTTTCTTTATTAAATTTAATAAATACATAAACTTACAATACGACCGTCAATTGTTATCCGGTCAGAGGCTGAATTTTCCGGCTGAGCAGGCTGATGTTGTTATCAGCATGCATTCGTCTCTGTTTTGTCTCCCAGTTTCGCATGCGCTTTATTGTTATTTGTAGCGTATGGGCTTTGGGGAGCTTTGGTTGAGCTTCTGCGTAAGCTCTTGGTTTTGCGTTTGTTGTGATTTGGAGTTGATTGGAGCCGCATAGATTAGTGTTAAATTAAACCCAAAATAAATATATTGAAACACTGATTTGAAACGCGTGTTTATTCGGCTGCTATTAAAAACTATTAATAGCACAATAGTGCTTCTTATGCTTTGAAGACTCATATTCCAGATAAAGACTACTTAACTGATAAAAAGATAAAGACTACTTAATTGTTAATCAATCGTACAGATATGGGATCCACTGCAGTGAACGGTCATATGTGATGAAGAAACCGTCGTATAACAACACATAAAAGAACAGCTGCCTGTTAAATGAAACTATTTTATCTCAACGAAATAATTAACAAAAAAAGGTGGCTGCGTAAAAAAACTTTCGAAAACAACAAAAAGCTTATCTATTGCGGCGAAGCGTTGCAAATTCTCAAGAGAGCGACTCTTGAGAATTCCATCCGACTTCAACCAACTTGCAGTCTCGAATTGGCGACTCGCTCCGACAAAGTTCGGCGCCCAACGATCCTTTGAAATGCCAATAAAAAGGAATCAGTTGATAAATCAGACACTACTTCTAAATGAACTTCCTTGGACGCAAAACAAACCAAAAAAGGCAATGTAGGACTTGTAGGGTGGCCTACCACGAATTTTCAATATCGTCTCAATAGGGCCACAGAAATCCACGCAACATATGGAGAATGGGCGGAGGGCACCGATTCGATCTAAGGGTAAATCTCCCATGATTTGAGTCATGGAAATTCGCCTCTGAACATTCGAGCTCTGAACAAATTGAGACCGGTGCTAGGGACCGGTCGCTCCCTAGCATCAAGCGTTGAGCCGAGCTCCCGCGTCATTATTCTAATTCAGTCTTCAAAGCTTCGCAGTCACATATGTACATATATCATTTGTAGAAACCCAAAAAAAATTGCCTGTTTTTATTAAAGCCATATTTAGAACACAAAAATAAAGCTCCCGAATACTGAACAGAACTGAACAGAACTGCATCATTATTTTCAATTAGATCGTTAAATTTGTGTTCTATTGTTACTACATCATCTTGATGATGGGGTGGCAGCTAACCATTTTAAAACAGTTCCTAATTCATTACTACCTCTTCTAGTTCTTTTTGGAAGTAATTGTGATAAAATTAATTTAATAGTTTTTAATTTGTAAGAGATTTCATAATATAATTTATCATTGTTAGTATTCTCTAAATGGCTCTATTCTTTATAAATAATTTCTTTATAAAAACTAATGTTTGTGACATGAAATATTTCAGGATAAGAGTCAAAGGTCAGAACATCTTTACTATCTTTCTAAAGGAAGAAGTCGAGATTTTAATAATTTATTATTTCTGATGTTGTTGATACTATGATCAGAAATAGTTGTAGTGCAAAAAGCATTGTTACCTGTAAGTTAAAAAAGATTTTAAAACTTATTATCTTTGTGAATTATTATATTCCTGTTATTTATTATAACTTTATTTTTTTGGTATTCTGTAACTACTTGTTTTTTGAATCTTTGTTTTAGTTTATTTCTTTCTCAATTTTTTCCACGTATATGATTTCTCCTACATAATATGTTTTTATACCCTTGCAGAGGGTATCATGATTTTGGTCAAAAGTATGCATCGAGTTGAAACTTTGCACACACCCTTCTTTCCTTTTCAGGCAGTATATAAGTCGGAACGGCCGGGATCGGTCGACAATATCCTATAGCTGCCATATAACTGATGGATCGAAAATTCCATAACTTCTTTGTTTTTCAAATTAGAAGGATGGAAGTTTCAATGGATTCCTCTTTGGTAAAATGGAATTTACTTAGCCATGCATTTTAATTTAGGCAAACTTATCCGATCTGCCAAATTTCATAAGGATCGGCCGTCTATATCCTATAGCTAACATATAACTGATTGATCGGAAATTCTATAACTTGGTTGTTTTTCAAGTTAGAAGGATGGGAGTTTCAATGGATTAGTCTTTGGCAAATTAATTCGATATGCCAAATTTCATAAGGATCGGCCGACTATATAGAGTTGCTGAGATTGAAAAGTGGTCAGAGAATACCACGTTGGGGCATGTACCAACTAAACAGAACCCGGCAGATATCGTGTCAAGAGGTGGAGACGTAAAGGAGACGGTGGAATCGATCTGGTTACAGGTCCATCGTTTTTAACGGAGCCGGAAGATAAGTGGCCAATGAGTCCCCGGCTTGATCCGTAACCAGAGCATTTGCAGATGGAAGTAAAAAAGAATGCGGTCGGATTAACCGAAATGATCTCTACTTCATATTTATTGTAAGTGATAGAAGGATTTTCCTCTCATTTAAAACTGCTGAGAGTGTTGGTATACATGTTCCGCTTTATAAAGAAGTGTCAAAATAAGTAGTTCCTTTTGTTAGTGTACCTTTAGCTGTCGAATATCAAGAAGATTTTAATAAAATTGTCCAGATAGTAAAAGAGCACGAGGGTCAAGAAGAAATTAAAAATATTCGAAAAAAAACTTGTTGTTAGTCCAAGTCTACCGAAGCTAAATCCATTTGTCCATGAAGCTTCTCAGGCTGGGCTTGCCTTTTCGTTGTTGCGGGTCGGGGGGCGACTAGCTAAGGCTCCTATATAGTACGATGCAAAGTTTCCAATATTGTTGACGAAGCGCTCTCAATTTGTTCAGAGCTCGAATGTTCAGTGGCGAATTTCCATGGCTCAAATCATGCGAGATTTACCCTTAGATCGAAGCCGCTAGCCGATTTAAGTTGAGTTTTTTTAGGTCTAGTTCACTGAAACTAGAAGGAGGCTCTCCGTGCAGAAAATGAGGGCATCCAGATCAGCGGGGTTTTCAGAGAGACGGACTAATGGCCTCGAATTAATCACAGCAGCAATATTGTACACCAGCGTCTGCAAATCGTTGGCCTTTAGTAAAGCCGAGCCCATGACCCTGTAAAAATGATACTTGTCGGTCTTAACAGCAGCTTCCCATAAGCCGCCAAAGTGGGGAGAAGAGGGAGGGATTAACTTCCATTCAATGAACTCTGGAAGGCAAAAATCCAAGACTGCTCTCGGGTGCTCGTCGCTTAAAAATAGTCTCTTTAATTCGGTCAACTGATTTTTGGCTCCAAAGAAATTGGTGGCGCTGTCGGACCAGATCTTTCGAGGCTTCTTGCTGATAGAAATAAACGTCCACAGTGCATGCAGAAAGGCGGCGGTGGACAGATCCCTCACCAGCTCTAAATGGACGACCTTTGTCGTGAAACAAATGAGAGAACAGTTTTTCTCCCACCAATCTGCCAATACTGAGAACGTATAATCGACAATAACGATCGCTTTCAGATTGTGCTCATGAAAGCTATGGATTATTCTTCGCGTTATCGGATGGCTCCTGGAAAAATTACTGGGTGATGTAATAGGAAAGGAATAAGCAGGCTGGATGGTGAACTCCCGCTATGGCTCGCACGTTCCGGCTCTGGCTCGTCGGTGGCGTGGTGTTAGGGGGTTTGGCCAATCACGGGTGCCTTATCAGGACTTATTGATATTTAATTTTAATAAACGTGCGAACAAAAATGACGAAATAAGCCACCGGATGAGCTATGACTGACAACTGTGCAAATTACAACAAAAATGGATAGAAAAGAAGAAGACCGATCCAAATTCGTAGGATCGGTCAATATACCACTCCTTGTTGTTCTATGAGCTAACGATGCCCACCCTTCCTTGATCATGGTTTTTCCGAGTTAACTAAAAAATTTCCACGATCCCTTTGTTGGCAAGCGCTACTGAGGCGGGCTTAGGAAATCAGAAAATTAGAATTTTACGCAAACATTATAAAATAGTTTATTAATACTAAAATGGAAATTTTAAAATTTTCTCGGTTTTGTTTGTTTCTTTACATCTTGGATTTTGAGCAAAATTAAGTAATAAGGAAAAATTACATGTGGAATAAGAATGGTTTAGATCAGTGTCTCCCAAACTCTTTTCTCTCATAGACCACTTTCAAAACTTTGCTGAATCCGGTGGACCCCCTGCAGCTAAATAACTATCAATTTTCGTAATCAACGACAAATCAACAGTTTTGGAAAAAAAGCTTAAAATTTATTGCTTGATAGGGTTTTAATCATTTGATAATAAAGTCGACTGAAAAAATTTTAAATTTTAATTGATTGTGCTGCGAACGCATGTCAAAAAAGAAGAGTTGGCCAATCGAAAAAGTAGCTCATAGCACAAGTACCAATCAATTTTTACAAATTTTAATTGAAAAACGTCAAAACTAAGTTGCAAAAAGAAGTAGGTATATCCTTGTGTTGTAGATATTTATTCAAATATTAAAATTATTACACTAATAATTATTATTGTTATAACAGTCGTAATGTTATCAAAATTGAACACTTATAACGTAATGTAACTTCTACAATGGTAATTAAGAAAAATATATATAATTTTAATGAGATGGATGTGCTTGATGTATGGTTAGCAAATTATCAATATTTGGCTTGAGTTTTGTAAGAAATAACCGCAAATCTCCCCGTTCTGTGATATTCAATCTGCTCCTTATTTATACCCTTGCAGAGGGTATTATAATTTTGGTCAAAAGTGTGCAACGCAGTGAAGGAGACATCTCCGACCCTATAAAGTATATATATTCTTGATCAGGATCACCTCCTGAGTCGATATGAGCATGTCCGTCTGTCCGTCTGTCCGTTTCTACGCAAACTAATCTCTCAGTTTTTAAGCTATCGAGTTTAAACTTTGCACACACCCTTCTTTCCTTTGCAGGCAGTATATAAGTCGGAACGGCCGGGATCGGTCGACTATATCCTATAGCTGCCATATAACTGATTGATCGGAAATGTCATAACTTTGGTGTTTTTTAAGATAGAGGGTTGGGACTTTCCACACATGTTATATTTGACCAACATATCTTAAGTACAAAATTTCATAAGGATCGGCCGACTATATCCTATAGCTGTCATACAACGATCGGAATTGGCATAACTTTGGGGTTTTTTAAGTTAGAAAGATGGGACTTTGGTACAGATTCTATATCGGCCGACTATAAACGATCCGCTATATATCTAATAAAATAAGATGGGTGGCGCCACCTAGCGGACTGAACTGCAAGGGTATATAAACTTGTTTTGTTAATAAGTTTGTAACGGCACTAAAACTTTTTTCGACGAGATATGATGAGGGAAACGCTATGAGAAGCTTTTGCGTGATTGCCCACAGTCCAGGAAATTTTTTAGGTATTTCTGCCTGCAACCAAAATTTCTGATACCTTTTTTTAAATGTCACTTTCAGCTCCTCATTAGTGCTGAGCTCGAGTAGCTCCTCTTGTAATATCACATTCTCCACTTCTGTTCAAGCATTGAACACGATAAGAATTCCAAACATAGAATGTAGGAGATCGGACCCATGTGAATAAGTGATTAACAGCATGGTTTGAAAGACGATCTCCTGCTGTCTAACCAAATATTTATGTGGTGCACTTGAAGCACTTAAGAAAGGGTCACATAGCATGTCAGCGAGCAGTCCGTTGATAAGTAGTTTTAAATAGATTTAAGATTTTCATGTTTCTTGTATGTTTCTTGTAAGAGAATTGTAAGAAATAAAAACAGTTTTTAAACGGAACTCATTGGAGTAACACCATTATTTAAGGGGCTCCTCTTAACAACTTCTGTTTCATCAAATGGATTTATGATCTATGGTGGTATTTCCATCGACAGAATGTCTTCAAATCTAGTTTAAAAATCACCATGCAGGGCAATCATATGTTGAATGTATGTCTGAATATCTTCATCAAGGCATTCTACCTGCGATAAGTTTGAAAACTGTGAAAATTCGCGCCGACCAATATTTCCCTTCATAAACTTCAATTTACCAATAAAAGCTGAAATTACACTCTTTGTTTTTATTAAATTAAGGCTGTCCCCTTGTAATTGTAAGTTGAGGTCATTAAATTTTTTAAACAAATCTGTCAAATAGGCGACGTCTGCTTTAAAATTGATTATGAATTCATTTGCACGTTTGAACAATTATTGCGGACAGGACGGTTGCCGGCAGCGGCGCGTCGACGACAAGTCTCGACGCGTTGTACTGAATATGGAACAAATTTTTACAATTTTACAGGGTTTTACAATTAACAGTTGCTGAGCTTCTCAAAATATTATCTGCCTATATTGATAGGAGAAGTCAAGCCAATATCTTAGTTCTTCACTATCGAAACCAAATTAATTTTCATGCACCCCCGCTTACAAAGTGTAGACCCCCATTTTTTGTTACACCCAACGTAGACCCCCGTCGAGTCTCCCGTAGACCCCTAGGGGTCCACCTGGACCACTTTGGGAACCACTGGTTTAGATATATAAAAATTGGTTTTCCAAAACAAAAAAAAATTCACAACACAAAATTTTTTTCTTTTATCTCTGTTTCACTCACTTTTTACTTAAATGTTCAATTATTCCCATCTCTTCAACTCCCCCATCAGCACTGCGTTTTTATAAAATTTCCTTATTAGCTTTACTTAAACAGTCGGTGTTTATTTCTATTCACATAAAAAAATAGAAATAATAAACAAATTGCAATTCATAGATCCGTATCGCATCGCGTGCAGTGATATATTTGGAGGTAAATTAATAATTTTATTAATTTTTCTTCCAAACATAGCCCTGCTCTGCTTCTTCATCTCTTACGGTGTTGCTTCTATAATATTGCTCCTATTTCTCGCTCAATAGAGATTCTTATCTCTATTCTTTGCCTTTTACTAAATTAATTATTGAATTTTTAATAATTGTTGATAAATTAATTATTTAAATTTTTAATAATTATGGAATTTAAATTGGTCTGTGCGTTGAAGTCTTGTAATAAGACAATCTGGTCTTCCCAGCCTGCCATCCACTGCTGGCTTTGTGTAAACGTTTTTCACGCTAAGTGTGCCGGGTTCACGGCCTCAGTTTCGGATGCACACAGTCCACACGTCTAGCTCAATACGAAGCAGAGATGAAAAAGAAAAGAAGGACCAGATCTAGCAACACAACGAAGCCACACACCGCCTTAGTTCGCAAACTAAGTCCTCATCATACCAGGACTGATATATTCCGGCACGACCAATGGTCACACCTTAGTTAGTCTAATGTCTAACGAGAGACTTAATTACCTCCTCTCCGACACGGCCATCCTGACATATACACGCCCTCGTGTCTATAATCAACATCTGAATTTCATTCCACTTTATAATTTTATTAAATGCTTTCAAAGAACTTAATCACATAATCTTAACTTCATATAATGTTACTAATAACATAACTAAACTTCTATTTTTAACATATCTCTTATGTTCTCTAATAAACCATTTCCATACAAAAGATCAATAAATCGTTTCCAAACACTACATTAATCAGTTATAATGGTTACTTCGTAATCCAAAATACATAACTAAACTTTTAAAAGCCGATTTTTAAATTCTTCGCCAAACACATTGGCTTCACACATTTTCAAACAAATTAAATTTTCCATCGCCCAAGAACACGGCTTCACAAATTCATTAATCTCATTACTCGTCCATCGCCCAACAGTTGGCTTCATGAATTCATCAATCTCATTTCTCGTCCATCGCCCAACAGTTGGCTTCATGAATTCATCAATCTCATTTCTCGTCCATCGCCCAACAGTTGGCTTCACGAATTCATCAAACATATTTCTAATGCAACTCTCGTCCATCACCAATCACATGGCTTCACGAATTCATCAAACATATTTCTAAAGCAACTCTCGTCCATCACCAATCACATGGCTTCACGAATTCATCAAACACATTTCTAAAGCAACTCTCGGCCATCGCCAATCACATGGCTTCACGAACACTTTCTTTTTCAACAGACTTTTCCAACTGATATTGTTCTTTGTAATTTACATCAAGCTCTTCTGGAATTTGCACTACCGGTAACTTTCGCAAACTTTCGTGTAAATACTTGTTACGCCTAATGTTCTGTGTAGACTTTAAAACGTATCGGTCTCCGTCCAATACCTCGACCACCAAAAAGGGTCCTCTGAACTTAGGATCTAATTTAGTTTGCTGTCTCTCGCTGTTTTTAAGCAGCACAAAGTTCTCCACACAGAACCTTGTTACTTAAGCCTTATTTTTATCAAATTTTATCTTCTCATATCTAGCGGCGTCCTCCATGTTCTTAGTGGCCAACTCCCTTGATTTAATCTTGTCAATTTCATCTTCGGTATCACTAATAGGTATCAACCCTAGTGGTCGCCCAACTTTACCAATCAAAAGTTCTAAAGGACTACACTTTGTGCTACGATTAACTGTACAGTTAAGAGCTAACTGTACATCCCCTAAAGCATCCTCCCACGATCTAGAGCTTGTCTCAACAGCCGTCAAAAGATTGTTCAGTGTACTCATGATCCTTTCAACTTGACCGTTGGCTCGACTTGCGCCCGTTTCAATTAGATGTAATTGTATTTTTTGGCTAGAACAAAATTGCACAAACTTTGTGCCCATGAAACTGCGCCCCTGATCGGCAATTAAACGTGTTGGTACGCCAAAAATGGCAATCAAAGATTTCATTGCGTTTATACAAGTATTAGCATCCAAGGAAAAGGAGTGATATAGATACGTATTTTGTAAAAGCGTCGATTTGTACAATAATATATTCCTTACGATCGCTTTTTCCGCTCAATTTACCCGATATATCTTTGTGAATAGTGTACCAAGAAATGCTTATTTTTTGAATTGGGTGTAATTCCATTTGAGGTTTTCCTGACGTACTAACGTAATGCAGTTTTCCACGAATCTTCGAACATATTTTGCCATACCTGGAAACCAGTAATGATCATACACTTTAACAAGTGTTTTCTCCCAACCTAAATGCATGATAGACTCAAGCACCTGATTTATAACTGACCAGCGAAAAGTACGAGGAACTACAGGTAAACAACGAGTTCTTGAATTCCTTTGAATCTTTCTATACAAAAAATTTGATCTAATTTCCCATAGTGGCAACTAATGCTAATGGTAAATCGTCATTCTTCAACTAAGTTAAGATTTCTGATATTTCTGGATCCTTTTGTTATTCCACCAGTATCCAGTTCTCCGATATTTCTATTAAGTCAATTCCTTTTTCTTCTACTTTATTTGGTACTGACTTATTTTTTTTTTTTTTGACACACCGGGTTCCTAGATAAAAAGTCAACGTGTGCCATACGTTTACCGTCCCTGTATTCAATTTCGAATTCAAATGTTAGTAGGAACTCCCACCAACGATAAATCCTAGGTGACAACTCGACTTCATTTTAAGAAGATTTGATTGAGTTGCAGTCAGTAAAAATTACGAATTTTCTCCCATGTAGATAGTGACGAAAATGTTTTACTGCATTCACAACGGCCAACGTTTCCAATTAATATGATGTATATCTGGACTCGCAGGAGCTTGTTCCTCTGCTAAAGTATTCAACCACATGGGGTTTAGAGTTTATGCGGTGCAAAAGGATGGCACCATACCCGATAAAGCTGGTGTCGGTATGCCGTTTTATGAGAAATTGGGGCTCAAAAATAATCAAAACAGGCTTATTTGTTAACACACTTATGATTTTACTGCGAATTTGTTCATGTTGAGTTTGCAAATCAAATGTAATTTTTTCAGATGTGAGAAAATATAAAGGCTTCATCAGTTGAGAAAACCCTATCTCATAGCCCAGGTAGCGCACTGAAGTTCTCAAGAAAAAGCACTTTGAAATGTTAAAAGTGAATCCTGCCTTCACTAAAACGTCTAATACAAGTTTCAAACGTTCATACGCTTCTTCCTTCGTTTCTGAAACAATTAATATGTCATCCATATAAACAATTACAAACGAATGAGCAATACTGCCGAGTGCCTTTAATAAAAGATAGGGAATGTTGCTTTAGCAATGACATTAAAATTTCTTTTTCATTTTCGACCATTTCCATTTCAATATTATCAAAATTAGTAGGTTGAATGGTTTCACAAATGTCTACAACTTTAGATTGAACAATTTTAAAATTATCATAGGAGACTTCTACTGTAAACCCTTGAGCCAATATTTCTCTGCCAATTACAATATTATTTTTCATACGTTCGTCTGGTCATGGTGTTTGATTCAACTTGTGAGGTACTATAGGTATTGGCATTACTATCCCCTTTAAAGAAATAACGTTATGAATTCTCTTACCAGCTAACTTATTAGAAACGCTTTTCTTAATTAATGAGCACTCAGCTCCCGAATCAAATGTAATTGGAAATCTCTCACCATTGACTAGCATACTCGATTGAGGCTCCACTATAGCGCATAGCTCCACTCTTTTTTCTGTTCTGACTCCCAATCCTAGTGACTATGTGTCCCGGCTCCTGACATCTGTAGCACGTTACGATAGTGCTTCCATGACGGGGCTGCGCTGACCGCCACTCCTTTCCAGTTGTCGAAACCTGGGATCCGGATATACAGTCTTGCTTTTTGTGGCCTAGTTTTCCACACTGGTAACATTTGATTTCCGCAGTTTTAGCTCGCTTCGTCTCTGGTTCCCAGTTCGTTGCATTAGGGCGCTCTCTTAGCGCTGAGAATACTTGCAACACCGCTTGAAGTTCTCGTCGATTGCTAACATGCGTTGTGTGTATCATTCGCTGCAAACGCCGGTCGAAATTAGCCATGAGCCCAAGAACCAACGCGATGGGAATTTGTTCTGAACTCAAATTGCGAAGTTTTGTGCACAGTGACGTCACACAGCGACTTGCAAAAACAGGCAGGCTTTCGCCCTTGCCTGGACGGCTATTAAGAAGATTTAAAATGACGGCGGCCGGCGTCTCTGAAGTCTTGTATCGCTGCTCAATCAATTGCCGGAACTGTTGCCAAGTTATTCCCGGGTAACATAATTAAGATAACCATTGCGCCGCTGTGCCTTCCAAAGCTTTACTTAACGCAAATATAAGAGCGCTGTCACTTATTGATTTTTCTCGTAAGATGATGTCGACCGTAGCGCACCCCTGCGTGGCATCCACACCAGCAACGTCCGGATTATATTTCGGCAGGCAAATCTCGCTAGTCGGTTGCAACTCACTCGCCGGCATCTGTAGCCTCTTAACCAGTTCCACAAAGTTCCAATTTTGTTGTTCTAACAGAGAGAATACGTCTCTAGAAGTAGTTTGGTTAGGGCCGTATCCCACTTCTGATGTCGGATAAGTTAAGCCTTCTCCTCGCGGGGTCTCGGGATTTCTTTGTTCGTTCCCCTGGTGGTGTTCTATGCCATATTCTGGCTGATGCAGCGAGTCCTCGTTGCCTTTGTTGCTCATCTTTTGTCAAATAATGTTAGCAGTAAAGTCCACACGTCTAGCTCAATACGAAGCAGAGATGAGAAAGAAAAGGAGGACCAGATCTAGCAACACAACGAAGCCACACACGGCCTTAGTTCGCAAACTAAGTCCTCATCACACCTTAAAGTCTAATGTCTAACGAGAGACTTAATTACCTCCTCTCCAACACATATTATATCAAAATTTAAATATTCATACACCAGGCACACGTCATCTTTCAAAATTACATGTGCCCTTGCAGATGTTCAAGACGATTTGTTCCGCCAGTTTTTGGCCAGAGAATATTTTCCCAACCTGTGGGTGTAAAACTCCCACATGTTACGGCTACTGATTAACCTTCCACATCATCTTCCTCAGTTTTAAAAAACTAATGTCTTCTCTAACACTTACCTATCAGAATACAAGAGGGTAAGTAGGAAACTTCCTAAATTGTATTCTTATAGTTCTTTCTTTGCATCTCACATTATTGTATTTACAGAAACATGGTTAAAGCCGGAAACCTTAAGCTCCGAAGTTTTTCCTAGTAGGTACACCACATTTAGATGTGATAGAACTCTGCGAAGTGGATATCACATGCTTTAGATACAAGCATTTGATAGAGACTGGCTAAAAGGTCTAATGTTTATGGGGGTCGAAACGGTAGAGAACCAAGAAATTATTTTTTATCAGCTTTTACGAAGAATAATCGGAAATGCCGAATCCGAAATGTAGGGTGCAGAGCGTAAAGACGAAAAGGGCAATATAATCGTCCCGCTCTGGCACATGGTACGCTCTCTTTCTGGCATACGCATGCGGGAGCGCGGAGAGACAGAAGCAAACGTAGATCAGGAATTGTCCCGTTATTGGAAGTGTTGGAGATTTTCTCGGTTTCTATGTTCTAAACGTATCCATTGCAGGTTCAGCTTGCTTAGTAAAGCTTTACAGAAGTTTTAGATAGCCATGACCATTTTTGAAAATATGAGATTAAAAACTCCACATAAATTGACGAAAATCTTGTTAAACCACCTATAATAAATTGAATAAAATTATTTCGAGTTTTCCCTTAAATCCAAAATTAAAACTACTGATTGAAAACTATGATCTACTGATTTCAATAAGAAAATAAAAAATATTCCATAGAAAAATGTTTTGGGAAAAATCATAGAAGACCAAAAATTAATGTAGAAAATCTGAGATTTTAACTTTGGATGAGTATTCCAAAGACATGGTAACTGCTAGATACCATTTTTTAATTTTAGTTGGTACACATATATGTCAAAAATAATATGTACTAGAAACAATGATGGTCATCGCCATTACACGGCCTACATAATTCAATATATGGTAAAATTCGATCAATTTATTTTCTTAGGTTTACCGCGGAAACTGTGGGTGATAGAACCTTTGTTTGTTCTGGACTTTGGTTCGGGGGAGCTTTAAGGTTATGGAGCAGGTGAAATTATGCGATGAGATTTTTGCTGTTGGCCTGTGTAATTTAAGCTATTAGTACTAATAATTTTCCAATAATAAGCTTTTTATGCTTATGCATAACCCACCATTTATATTGTATGTTTTTGTTGCATAGCTCCCACTCTGCAAGGACAGCTATGCGAGTACATCCATCATAATTGCAACTGAAGCACTTTGAATGCCACTTTGAATGTGTAGGAATTAGAACGGAGTGTCCATAGGGTTTATTTACAACAATATCTTCGACGCTTTCTAAGCTAAGCGGCATTTCGATCTCTCTCACGATCTCTTTCTGATCTCCTTGTTCGCTTCATACTCTCTGGCTTTCTTTCTCTTGTCAACAGAATCTCAACTGCTCAAATTTGTGGCTTTTTTGAAGCCCTGCAATGGCGCAAAGAGTTTTTCGTGATAAAAATTAATCAGAACTCGGCCTTCACCACGTCTTCCTCTAACCACGACTTTTAGCTGAAAGGCCTACTTCAACTTTTTCCCGAAACTCTAATGCTTTTTTGTTCACTTTTTCACTGCAGTTACTTTTAACACACTTTGGTAAAGACCAGTCCCCAAATGTAGAGTGCATTATTAAATCATAAATATTTTCTATATTAACTGGAGTGTTAATTTCTGTAGACTTCAAAATCCTTCTGAAGAGGTAAAATCACAAGAGTTTGGTGACATTGAATTCCTTTGCATAAAAATCACTTTCTCCGATCAATCTTTATATGTTACTGACTTTTCTGTCTGACTTTTATTTCCCAGAACTTATGTGGTCAAATGTTGAAAATTCACCGTCTTTACAGTATAACTCCCACCACGACTTACCCGCGGGCATGTTCGACATGTCACTCGGGTAAATTAACCACGTTAGAAATTCTTTAGGTCGGCTGTTGGACTTATGTTTTGTATCTGAGCCTGATGGAATTACTCTTTCCAGAATTTTGCCCCATCATCGTCCCACTCTTGAGGTTTCAATCGAAAACAATTACTAATTCACCTTAAGTCTACACTTAAATCTCATAAAGATTTAAGCTTAATCTATCTCTCCACACTTGCAACACTTTTGTAGTTCAATAATAACTCCGTGCCAGCATGGCTTCATGAAGCGCCGCTCCACTACTACCAACTTATTGGAGCTAACATCTTTTATCACGGATCGGTTCCGGAATGGCTTACAAAGAGACGTCATTTACACTGACTTCAGTAAAGCATTTGACTCTGTTAACCATTCGCTTCTTATAAGTAAACTAAATCTTTTTGGATTCCCAACTGATCTTATCTGGATTTCGAGCTACTTATATGGGAGAACCCAACGTGTCTTCTTTAAAGATGTTACCACGCGGTTAGTACGCGCCACATCTGGGGTGCCCCAAGGAAGCCATCTTGGACCCTTACTTTGTACACTTTTTATTAGGGCTTGCCCCTTGCCTTAATAAATTCTCATGTATTTATGTACGCTGATGACGTTAAGCTATGCCGTCAGTATAAATTCACTAGCGCCCAGTCTAGACTTCAATCCGATTTGGATAAACTTCAAAATTGGAGATTAACAAATAACCTAAAGCTTAATGGATCGAAATGTAAACTCATGTCTTTTTAGCGATCTAGTCCTCACCAGGCTGCTTTGTACTTTCTCTATGGGAACGCCTTAGAACGATTAACTCAGGTTAACGATCTAGGTGTCCTATTAGATTAGAGACTTAAATTTTTCGACCAAAATTGGTGTTTAGCAAATAACCTAAAGCTTAATGGTTAATAAAGCTATGGGTGTGCTTGGTTTTATTAAAAGATGGTCAAAAGAATTTAATGACCCGTACATAACTAAAACGTTACATACATCATTGGTCCGTCCGATTCTTGAGTATGGATCGTGTGTCTGGAGTCCTCAATACGGAGTACACTAAGATCACATAACTATTATCAACTTACCAAAACTAAGATCAACTTACCATCATTAACAAACCGTAGAACGATGCTGGGTGTCATGTTTCTATATAATCTTATTTAAGGAAATGTTGACAGCCAGCATTTACTAACACGCGCAAAAGTTTAACGTTTCCAGTAGAAGGACTAGAAACTTTCGTCCTCTACTCCTTAGTCATTGTAGTTGGACATATGCACAATACTATCCGTTCAGGGTATTATGTTCGGACTTCAATGGTACTCTACCACATCTTGTCACTTTGCTCCACTAACAATCTTAAATCGCTTATATTAAACGCCTCTGTGCAACACCTACTCCTCGCTTAAACTATCTCGGATCTATTCCAGCGATTCGATCCGTACGTTACGCGGCCGCGTCCTTCGTTCGGTTGGACGGGAGGTGGGCTCTACGTTTGCAGTGGCAACCGCGCAAAAAACAACCAGAACTATAATAATAACCACCCATTTAACTATAGAGGTCGTGGAAATTGTAGAGCTAATAACCGCGGTGAAAATAATGGTTATAAAAAAACTCTTAATGTTTTCTTTTATGTAAATATTAAATATTATCTCAGAAAAAAACCCCTTTTACACATTTTATAAATACACGGTCAGACATTAATATTAAAAACAAAAAAGATCAAGTTGATGAAATAGATTAAATAAAAACCTTAACAATGTCTGGGATAGGAGAAGGTACTCTTCAACATAAGGTTTAACTTTGGTAGAAACACAATCAGATAAAATTTATAATCCCCTTTCATCATTTTCATTTAGTAAACGACGACTCAGAAAAATATCAAATTAAACGGTCTGCAGCTCCTCTGCGGTCACACCTGCGGTCCTCTGCGGTCTGTGCCACCTGAACGCAAATACGTATCCCTTTTTGGTGAGTATTGTCGCAGTTCGTGAGCTTTGTCATCGATTTGCCGCATTGCCGGAATGCCGCGATCTTCGGACTTCCTCATCCTCGTTGCTCAAAAATAAAAAAGGCGATTGTATTAAGCACAATTCCTGGTGTCCAAGTAAAATCCCTAGTAGAAGAACATAAAACATTAGGCAGAACCCTGATTATGGTAGAATTCAGAAAATAATTCTCCATATTAATAATAAAAATGAAATGGAGATCAATTAGATAAAAACCATTGGTCACAAGTGTCAAAGTTCCTTAACAGATTGCGAACGAACTTAATAAACATAAAAGATAGATATGACTAAATAGATATGATAAATCAGTGCCAACTATTTGAATACTCTTTAACAGTAGAACTTGGGGAAGAATTAGGTTCGCAAGAACTACCAGTAGAGGCAAAACATTCAGATTCTGATAGAATAGAAATAGAAACAAGAAAGGAAAGCTAACTTCGGGCGGAGACGAAGTTAATATATCCTTGCAGTTGAGTCACAGTCCGCTAGGTGGCGCCACGCATCTTTTATTATTAGATATATAGCGGATCGAATATAGGCGGATGATCCTTATGAAATTTGGCATATCAGACAAAAGAGACAAAACAGAGAAGAATACATGCTGATAACAACAGCTGCAGCTAAGCATTTGTATTATTTTAAATTCATTTTTTGGTGGCTGCTTGGCCCAACATCCTTCCCCCATTGAAGGGTGGGCCTTCAATAACACTTTTGGAAGGGGCAGCAGTCACATCATTGCATTGGTTTTTCCGTGGGTTGTCTTGTCATCCCGTGACAGTTCACCGCGTCCAGAAAACACCCAGCCAAATCCAATGCCGGAATCCAATAAAACTCAGCAAGGCAAGAAGGCTCCAGATCGACCACGAACGAGTACACTGGCTGTTGGCAGGAGCACTAGCTCAGCATTGGGATCCTGGTTCATAACAGGGTTGATTGAGCGGGATGGGTTCGCAACAGCAACAGAACCTATGGGACGAAAGAAATCTGCCCGCGAGGGTGCAACAAAATATGATGACGGTGATTGCACGTCGAGCAGCGGGAAGCTGAGCATCCGCGAGCCGAATGGTCATCCTCCAGACAAACAAAACAGCGAGCCAGACGCCGCACTTTGTCGTACCACTCCTCAATTGGCAAAGCACTAAACTTCTAACAAGAAGGAAGCTCGTGCACCGAAATACCACACAGGGCGCATAGAGCAGGACGGGCGTTAATAACCATGCACGAAGATCGGTTATTCGAAGATCTACCTCGGCCCACTTGGTTAGCTGGTGGAGACGCCGCCAAAGAAAACTCGACGCATTCAAGAGTCCAGCAAAGATTGCTCCAAGAATCGTGCCATGGACTCCCGAGACGGAAGGCTGCCGTTGTTTCCGGCGAGAGTGTCTTCCCTTTTGGCATTTATGGCAGGATCCAACTTCTGCAGGATAATCTGGATAAGCAAGCATACTTGGATCTCGGCAGCAGTACCGGAGGTAATAAAAGCACACATATGCCCATTGAACCGATCCAATAGCTCCCTCAAAGTAGCAACAGACCCTGGCTCGACCACACGAAGCTGAAGGATCTCATTAATGTGAGACTGAAATATTAAACGCCGATTACTAAAACGATTGTTCAATAGGTCAAGGGCCACATCGTAGTTCGCATCATTAATTTCCAAAGCTCTCCCCGTAACCAAGGATGACTCGCGCAGGCATGAAATGAGCCACCGGAGCTTTTCCATTTTCGTTAGGTGAGGATGGCTGTCATTCGTGGTCTTGCAACTTGTAACAACAACAACAAGGGCATTGTTGGGACTTGTGCCAGCATCAAACAACATAATTATTGCAATTTAATTCTCCCAGTGTAACTAGCCGCAGCGGTCCACTAATCCACTAATTTGTTTTGGGGTTAAATTGACCCATAATAAATTGATTTGTAAAATTGAACCTGGTCTATTAATTCGGCCGCTATCAAAACGCTGATAGCTCAACATTGGTGACCCCGACGTTATCGCGTCCGGTTTGATTTGTGATCATTAAAGTGCATAAGGGAAACCTTGTAAAGGAAAACTTGTTGCTATTGTTTCCATTACATTGCACCTTGCACAAAAACAAATTACATAATGGAGTCTGGAGACTTATTTAGTGCCTCGGTTCCTGCAAGCAGGGAAAGGATATTGCGGCGAAGGGCAGAAGTGACCTGCCAGGAGATGGAAGCCCTGCATAATAAGGTCAAGGCTGCAGTGCAGAAGGGAGATTTGACCATCATGGTACTGGAGCCGTTGGAAATTGCGTTGCGCAAGAAATTCACCGCACTCCAGGATGAGTTAGAGCGATTGAGCTCAGTTGAAATTGGGAGTGAATTATGCTGGAAGTTCTCCCAGCTTGCCGCCGATGTGCGCTTTGACATTCAGGTGGGAATGGCAAAGCACTCCATGAGGGTACCTGCACACTCCACTCGTCTCGACGGCACCAATGGTCCTGCTTCGTCCATAGCAGAACCAACCATAGCGGTGGTGAAGGTGCAGGATGGTCCGTTGGAAAATCGTCGCTCATGCAGTCAGGATTACCCGCTGGACCGCGACATCCAATCGGGTTCTCGGGATTTGAAGGTGGAACAAACCTTGAACAACGATCACGATAGCCAGGACGTGGGCCATTTCGTCTCATCAGTGCCCCTGCTATCCACCGCTCCCCCCGTGGTCGCTATTTCAACGTCGCATCTGGCAGTTGTCTGCGATTGATCCTGGTTCGAGCGTTCTCTGGATCTGGATGGACACGGCAGCCTGCAACTGAGAATTATGGACCTTGATCAGAAATATTATGTGATGAAGCTGTCCCATGCCCCTAAGGATTTTTTGTTGAAAGATGGAATTCAACGGGGGGAGGATGTTGGGACTTGTGCCAGCATCAAACAACATAATTATTGCAATTTAATTCTCCCAGTGTAACTAGCCGCAGCGGTCCTCTAATTGCCCGTTATCAGCTGTACTATATTCTTTGTTTCTCCCAGATTCGCATGCGCTTTGTTGTACTTTTGTAGCGCATGCACTTTGGGAGCTTTGGTGGAGCTTCTGCGCAAGCTCTTAGGTTTTATGACTTGTAATTCGGCATTGTTTTGGACCGGCCGCGGAATTTGTTTTGGGGTTAAATTGACCCATAATAAATTGATTTGTAAAATTGAACCTGGGCTATTAATTCGGCCGCTATCAAAACGCTGATAGCTCAACAGGCATTTTCTTGGCTCTTTTAATGCGGATCACAATAATCAACCGGGATGAAATAAGGTCGGGGTCACCAAATGTTGAGCTATCAGCGTTTTGATAGCGGCCGAATTAACAAGACGAGGTTCAATTTTAATATTCAATTTATTATGGGTCAAAACAATGCCGAAAAACAAGTGCCTAAAACCTAAGAGCTTGCGCAGAAGCTCCACCAAAGCTCCCAAAGTGCTATAAATAACAATAGAGCGCATGCGAAACTTGGAGACAAAACAGAGAAGAATACATGCTGATAACAACAGCTGCAGCTAAGCCTTTTATGATTATTTTAAATTCATTTTTTTTTGGCTGCTTGGCCCAACAAAAATAAAAAATTCAAGGATCAACAGTATATAAAGTACAAAATGATAAATAAATGGAATCATTAAAAAGACCCTGGTATTAACATTAGTTTTAGCACGTCCATAACATTGACCTTTCTTAACCCTCTAGTGCCCAAGACCGCCTCTAGACGTGTAATGTTAAAAATACCGTTATTTTATTCTTTTCAATCCTTTTGACTCGGTTTTGAATTGTTTCTAATTTGGGAAAGTCCAAAAATTAAGTTTGTTGCCTTTGGAATACATACTAGAGCTTGCGCAAGCTGCTGTATTCATTTGAAGCAGAAAATTTGTGAAAATCGAATGAAGTAATTATTTTGTAAAAAGTGCAAAATGTAAAAATTTTTTTTAAATATTATAAATAGTTTGCCGGTGGAATAAAAAATTGTACCGTGTTGTTGATAGTCTCAAGGACGCAAAATTCGAAACCCACACTAAAAATAAGCTTTCGTTAGCTTTTTATTGCATTTATAAAATATCCAGTCTAGATGCGGTCTTGGGACAATTCGAGAACAAAAATTTATAAAGTGATTTAGAAAGGGAAGTAACTTATGACATATTTAAGTACGAATAACTGCTTGAATAATGAATTAATTGAATAATGTTAATAAGTTATCAGCTCTTTCCGACGTGGAGATTAAAAAATTATTAAATTCTATTGATTTTGGCATTGATACCATGACATTGGTCTATGTTGGGTGGAGAGATTTGTGTAACTTCAAGCGGAAGTCCTACTCCTTTTGCAAAATGGTTGTCACCCTCAAGTTCGATTGCGTCCAATTCACCTCAAGCATAGAAACGCAAACGTAAAGCGCCTGCTGATCATAATACTGCTCATGTTAAAGAAAGCACAATAGCTGAATGTGGATCTGTTTGGACTATGGATCCAAAAGCACCGCTTTTCAAAAAGATGTTGTGGTACCAAATGAACCTATTCATGGATATATCTGCAATATCCTTTAATGAGCCTGACCTCGAAGAACTTTAAAATCTGTATACGCCATTCAAGTGTTTTCAATTTGTATCCCCTTGCAGAGGGTATTATAATTTTGGTCAAAAGTGTGCAACGCAGTAAAGGAGACATCTCCGACCCTATAAAGTATATATATTCTTGATCAGGATCACCTCCTGAGTCGATATGAGCATGTCTGTCTGTCCGTCTGTCCGTCGGCCCGTCTGTCCGTCTGTCTGTTTCTACGTAAACTAGTCTTTCAGTTTTAAAGCTATCGAGTTGAAACTTTGCACACACCCTTCTTTCCTTTGCAGGCAGTATATAAGTCGGAACGGCCGGGATCGGTCGACTATATCCTATAGCTGCCATATAACTGATTGATCGGAAATGCCATAACTTTGGTGTTTTTTAAGTTAGAGGGTAAAAACAATCTGATTTGTCGAATTTCATAAGGATCGGCCGACTATATCCTATAGCTGCCATATAACTGATTGATCGGAAATGCTATAACTTCGTTGTTTTTCAAGTTAAAAGGATGGGAGTTTCAATGGGGGTTCCTCTTTGGGCAAAATAATTCGATATGCCAAATTTCATAAGGATCGGCCGACTATATACGATCCGCTATATATCTAATAATATAAGATGCGTGGCGCCACCTAGCGGACTGCGACTCAACTGCAAGGGTATATCAACTTCGGCTCCGCCCGAAGTTAGCTTTCCTTTCTTGTTTTATTATACTATTATTGAACATATCACTTAGCAAACAAATTTGTATGCTGTCCAAAAGGATCCAATACTTCGTTTTCCACAAAAAATTTAGAAATTTGCATTTTAATGACAACAGTAAGTTGCCCTCCAAGGATTCTGCCGACCACGATCCTTTATACAAAATACGACCGCTCGCGACTCATTTCAATGACAAGTATCAATAAGTTCCGCTGCGCCAACGCTTATCTGTGGACGAACAAATGTGTGCAACAAAAGAATTGATTACCTAATTTTTTGTTGGCCTATCATCCCAAAGCCGCCTCTAGGCGGTCCAAGGATATAGTCATATAAAACTCGATCCGAGCAAAAATAAATTTTTTTTTAAAACAAACATTTAATTTTGATACATACTGAATCCAAAAATAATTTTTTTCTTGGAAAAAAAAATTTGGGCACTAGAGGGTTAAATTTAATTATGTATAATTTAGCATCTTATATACAAATTGTTCTTCTGAAATAAACATAGTTGCGAAATCAGAGTGAATCGTCTCGTTACTCAGTGTCTGAACTACGGCACTTAAAATGAACCTACTTCGAATGAACGGGCAACCTGTGTAAAACGGTTCACAAGTAGGACTGTCTTAAAGCTATCTACTTCGCTCCAGTGTAAACAGACCATAAGTAAGGCTTCGTTATCTACTCTACTTCGAGTGTTGCTACCGTGAAACGGACAAAAAGTAGAACCCGCGGCATAAAAGTCTACTTCGAGTGTTGCTCACGTGAAACGGACCTCATGTAGACCCTGCGTTACCCAACCTACTTCGAGTGTTGCTACCGTGAAACGGACCAGTGATGTATATAACGTTTTAGTTATGTACGGGTCATTAAATTCTTTTGACCATCTTTTAATAAAACCAAGCACACCCATAGCTTTATTAATCTCCATGCATGGATTTCGCATGAAGGTTCGTCATCGTTACTTTACCTCGATAAGAGGTTTTTTATATGATCTTATATTATTAGATATATAGCGGATCGCATATAGTCAGCCGATCCTTATGAAATTTGGCGTATCGAATTATTTTGCCCAAAGAGGAACCCATTGATACTCCCATCCTTCTAACTTGAAAACAACCAAGTTTTGGCATTTCCGATCAATCAGTTATATGGTAGCTATAGGATATAGACGGCCGATCCTAATGAAATTTGGCAGATCGGATAAGTTTGCCCAAATAGAAAGTCCCATCCTTCTGTTTTGAAAAACAACCAAGTTATGGCATTTCCGATCAATCAGTTATACGACAGCTGTAGAATATAGTCGACCGATCCCGGCCGTTCCGACTTATTTACTGCTTGAAAAGGAAAGAAGGGTGTGTGCAAAGTTTCAACTTGATAGCTTTAAAAGTGAGAGACAAGTTTGCTTAGAAACAGACAAACAGACAGACAGGCGAACAGACGGATATGCTCATACCGACTCAGGAGGTTATCCTGATCAAGAATCAATATAGTCTATAGGGTTGGAGATGTCTACTTCACTGCGCTGCACACTTTTGACCAAAATTATAATACCGTCCACAATCAAAATAAAAAAAAACAATTTTTCCTTTTATTTTTAAGCAAAAAATTTTAAAAAAGGAAACAAAAATTGTATCGCATATAAATTTTCAAAAAAGGATAAGTAAATTCTATGAAAGTAATGAAATTTATAATTATTCTTCTATATATATAAAAATGAATTGCTGTTCCTTAGTCTCGCTAAAACTCAAGAACGGCTGAACGGATTTATCTTATCTTGATCTTGAATTATTGGTGGAGGTCTAGGGAAGGCTTAAAATGTGTGAAAAAATCGAATAATTGCCGGAAAAAAACTCAAACAGCATTTTTCTATTTCCCATACAAACGTTTTCTAAATAAAATGGAGACTACAATAATAGAAGGCGCCGGTACGTGATACATTGTTTGACAGCTACTCATTGTTGTCTTGTATATAAAATACAGGGTTGCCCATATTCGACGGACCCATCTGACGACGCCATAACTTTTGACAGAGATGGCAGATCGCTTAATGACATACCGTGTTTGAAGCGTCAGTCCAAACAGATTTTTACCATGGAACAATACACGCCACGCGAGCGCTCTGAAATAGTTCAAATTTACATTCAACAGAACAAGTCAATTGTGAAAACTCAACGTGCTTTTAAAAAATTAAAAAGTGTGAAAAGTGCGCCTTCTAAGAACACCATTAAGCGTTTATACGAAAAATTTACGACTGGTGAGGCTCTTTCTAATCCGAAGAGGCCAAATAAAAGTCGACCAAGGCGATCGGACGAGAATATCGCTGCCGTACGAGCCAGTGCTGAGAGGTCCCCAAGAACATCCCAAAAACGCCGTTCTCAGCAGTTGGGCATGGCTCGGTCCACTTTACAACGGATTTGCATTTGTTCCAGTACAAAATTCAATTGACGCAAAGATTGTTGCTTACGGACAAGCCTCGTCGATTGGAATGGGCCCAAAGAGTCATCGAAATGGCCGAAGATGACGATCAATTTTGGAACAAAATTATCATGTCCGATGAAGCCCATTTCACATTTAATGGGACCGTAAATAAGCAAAATTGCCGTATTTACGCCACTGAAAATCCTGAGAAGATTCAAGAAGTGCCTCTTCACGACGAAAAAGTCACAGTTTGGTGCGGCGTTAGTTAGAAAACGGTCATTGGGCCGTTTTTCTTCCAAAATGAAAATGGCCATGCTGTTACCATCAACCAGGAGCGTTATCGCGACATGATGGCCAATTTTGTGATGCCAATTATTCGTCGAAAGCGTATGAGGCAGTTCTGGTTTCAACAAGACGGCGCTCCACCGCAAGTCGCATAACAATCGATTTTCTGAAGAAATTGTTTCCGGGCCGTTTGATGTCGAAAAGTGGTGATTTGGACTGGCCACCGCGTTCGCCCGATTTGACGCCGCCTGACTTCTTCTTGTGGGGATATTTGAAGTCAAAGGTTTACGTTAACAAGCCAAGGACCCTAGAAGAGCTCAAGGACAACATTCGTGAAGAAATAGCCGCTATTCCGGCCGAAATGTTGGCGAAAACGATGGAAAATGCTGCAAAAAGGGTACAATACGCCATCAACGCCAGAGGCGGCCATTTGAAAGATATCATATTCAAAAATTGATTTAAACAAATCTACTTGGAACAAATTAAATGATTTAGATTGCCAACCGCCAAATTTTTATTTTTTTCTTTGGGCAATATGGGCAACCCTGTATGTACTTTTTTTTTTTTTAATTAATAGAAGGAAAAAGCTTCATAAAAGAATATCATATTTTTGATAAAAATTAATATATTTAGCTTTAGGTAAAATTTTTAATATTTAGTTTGAATTATACAATAAAATTAATACATCCAAGAAAACTTTTCTGCTTGAATGTCTGATATCCCAGTTCCTGAGAAAAATAAATCTCCCGCAAGAGGGGGCAGCAGCGGAGGCAGGCAAGCCAGTTGTATTATTGTAGTGTGTTTTTTTGTGCGCACTGCGTTTTCATAAACAGATATGGTAAATGCTAGATATCTTTTTTATACCCTTGCAGAGGGTATTATAATTTTGGTCAAAAGTGTGCAACGCAGTGAAGGAGACATCTCCGACCCTATAAAGTATATATATTCTTGATCAGGATCACCTCCTGAGTCGATATGAGCATGTCGGTCTGTCCGTCTGTCCGTTTCTACTTTTATAACTTTCAAAATACGTGTGCTCTTGCAGATGTCCAAGACGATTTGTTTCACCAGTTTTTGGCCAGAGAATATGATGCAGGTGAAAAAAAAAATAACCAAACCTGTGGGTGTAAAACTCCCACATGTTACGGCCATTGACCAACCTTCCACCTCATCTTCCTCTAATACAGTCAAGTATTACTTATCAGAATACAAGAGGGTTACGTAGTAAACTTCCCAAACTGTATTCTGATAGTTCATTCTTTGCATCTCACATTATTGTATTTACAGAAACTTGGTTAACGCCGGAGATCTTAAGCTCCGAAGTTTTTCCAAGTAGGTACACCACTTTTGGATGTGAAAGAACTCTGCGAAGGGGAGGAGGAGTATTGTATTCCATCGAAAGACTCCCCAGATTTGTTGTTGTGTTGTCGTAAGTATTAACTACATCAGTTGGGTTTAGGTTGTTTAGTATAACTTTATTCAATGTCTTCTAGTTATTCGGAGCAGCCGTTGTTGCCGCTCCGAGCTCATGGGAGTTTCTGGATTTACAATTATACTTATGAGTTAAAGGAAGTCTAAAGTCTCGTAGCTGCGCTGCCCAAAGCGGCAGCGGAGAGACGTTTATGTATTTCTTAAATATTTATATATGAATATATATTTATGTTATGTTCGCTTAGGCGGAGGTATGTGGACATGCATAAGGTCCACTCGTGTTACGTATATGCGGACATATGCACTTTTCGGCGTGCAGCAAAGGCACAGCGGGCGATTCATATTTCGGTGCACTTAGGTTTATGACCGAGACCTTGGACAACATAAACACTGCGACAAAATGTTACAGTGTGTACCCTTTAACTACTCTTGGTACAGTGGGTGGTCGATATATATATATAATATTAATAGTGCATATATGTGCATATTACATCTCCCTCCTTTTGAAAAATAACGTATTATAATGAAGTTATTTTCTAACATAGATTGTACAAACTTTAAGAAATGATGTTAACAATAATATTTTTTTGGTGTTATATTTGGTATGCTTATTTTTCTCTTTTTTTTTTTTTTGTTTTTATTTGTTTTATTTTATTTTATTTTTTTTTTTATGTATGGCCATACGTGATATATTTATAGAATGTTGATTGATTATGAAATAAAAAGTTTTAATCTATCTTTATGTACTATTTGTTTTTTATTTTTGTTGTCTAATATAGTTATATTATCCCTATCTCCTATTTGCTCTACCTTATAGGGGCCTGTATATTTAAAATCTAGCTTATGTCCAGTTTCATTTTTTAATAAGACTTTATCTCCTATTTTTAACTCAAAATCTAAACTAGTTTTGTCGTAAATAATTTTTTGTTTTATTTTATGAGCTTCTAGCATTAGTCTGGCTCTCTTAAATGCCTGTTCTAATCTGAATTTTGATTCCTTAGCATAATCTTCTATATTATAAAGAGGTTTTATGTTTTCTATGCTATTAAAATGCTTAGGTAAATTTGAAGTTTTACCAAAAACTAGCTCGTATGGACAATAGTCATGTGCCATCGAGGGGGTCGTATTAAAGCAATAGACGAAGTATTGTAGCCATACATCCCAATCTGTTTTGTCAACTGAGATGTATGAACGAATGTACTCATTGAGTGTTCTGTGGCTTCGCTCCACGGTACCTACAGTTTGGTGATGATGTGCAGTAGAAGTTATGTTTTCAATATTTAAATTTTTACATAGACCTTCAATAATTGAATTTTTATATTCCGTTCCCATGTCCGTAATGAACGTCTTCATTGGACCGTACTTTAGAATAAAATCTTCAAATATAGCTTTTGCTACAGTATTTGCACTTTTATTTGGTATTGGTATCGCTACCAGGTATTTGGTTAAATCGCATATGAGTGTTACTGCATACTCGTTTCCATTGTTTGACTTTGGTAGTGGACCAACCGTATCCACAATTACTCTATCGAAAGCTCTTTGTGGAGTTTCAGTTATAGTTAATGGGGTCTTAGTGTGTTTAGTTGTTTTTGACTTTTGGCATTTAAGACATTTCTTTATGTACTCTTTTATGTATTTGGACATATTTTTTCAGTAATAGTGCCTCTGGACCTTGGCCAAGGTTTTAGTAATGCCTGTATGACCACCTTGTATTGGATCATCGTGAAATGTAGACAATATAGCTTCTTTTTCTTTATTATTTTTTATTACGGTCACCGGGTTGAGTAGCGCTACTCTTAATGATTTCAATGTATAATTGCCCATATTTTTAAAATTATCAATTGAAACATGTTCAAAGATATTTTCCCACGGTGCCACCTTAAGTTGGCAGATTTTGTGCATACCGGCTTGCTTTTCAAGCCTTTGAAAGAATTGACCTAAGTCAAGGGTTCCATTAGTATACAAATCGCTAACATTATATCTTGCTGTAATTTTCCTTCCGTGCTTAAATAAACACATATTGTCATTTACATGCAAGGTCACTACTTTACGTACTTCATCATTATTAATGACTTCATATACGTTGGGCTTTGAAGCTTTTTCTATGGATTGCTTATGCAATTCTATTTTTTCTTTTCCTGCGCAGGATTTTTGTCTACTTTGGTTTCTGGTAGTGACTTTCAGAATTTTAATATTTAAATGTATGTTTTTCAAGTCTGTGATTGTTATTTTAGACAGCGCATCGGCTACATAATTATCTTTACCCTTTAGATACTCTACTGTAAAATTATATTCCTCTAATTCAAGTCTCATTCGTGTTAGTTTGGAACTGGGATTTATCATTGAAAATAAATAGGTAAGTGCTCTGTGGTCTGTTTTGACAGTGAAATGTCTACCATAAATATATGGTCTGAAGTATGTTATTGCCCAATTAATAGCTGCTAATTCTTGTTCTGTAGTACTCTTGTTGCTTTCACCTTTAGTAAAGGATCTTGATGCGTATGCAACTGGAAGCTGTAATCCATTTTTATTTTGAGTTAGTACTGCTCCACAAGCGTATTTGCTAGCATCTGTAATTATGCAAAATTCTTTGCTAAAATCTGGGTATTGCAATAGAGTTGGGTTTATTAATGCTGATTTAAGATGTTCGAAAGCGTTTTGACATTCTGTTGTCCATTCGAATTTTACATTTTTCTTACATAACCTTGTTATGTGACGGGAGTATTCTGCAAAATTCTTTATGAAACGTCTGTAATAATTGCAAAATGCAACGAATCTTCTAGCGCTGTCCACATCATGTGGGACTGGGTAATTTTGAATGACGTCGTATTTTTTGTCATTGGGCAAGATTCCTTTATTTGTGCATTTATGTCCTAGGAAGGTGACTTCATGCATGAAAAATGAACATTTTTCGGGATGTAACTTTAGGTTGTGTTTCCTACATTTCTCGAAAACATCAGTTAGGTTCTTGAGCATGTGGTTTTCGGAACAACCTATGACTATTAAGTCATCCATGTAAAGAAATGCTTGGGAAGGCTCCAATCCAGAGAAAGCTATAGTCATCATTCTTTGAAAGGAGTTTGGTGCTATTTTTAAACCGAATGGTAATCGCGTGAAACGATATGAACCATTGTTCGTTGAAAAGGATGTTATATCTCGTGAATTTTTTTCGAGTTCAATTTGGTGAAAACCGGACATTAAGTCGAGACTCTACCTAGTTGATCTAAAATGTCATCAATTCTAGGGAGTGGAAATTTATCAGATAAGAGTTTTTTATTAATTTGACGATAATCTATTACTAATCGCCATTTTTTATTTTCTGAATTTGGGAGTGACTTTTTGGGTACTAGCAAAAGTGGGCTATTATAAGGTGATACAGAGGGTTCTACTATTTTATCATTAATGAGTTTTTGAACTTGTCTTTGAATTTCGTCTTGTTGACTATGAGGGTTTCTGTAATTTTTTGTATATACTGGTTCATCATCACTTAATCTCACTTTGTAGAAATTATTTGTAGTGATCGCTTCGGTTTCTAGTCCGAATACATCACTATACTGGGTGCACAATTTTGTAAGTTGATCATTGAATTGAGGTGGAAAGTTTTTGTAAGTTGGGATAATACAGTTTTTTTACGGTTTTCGGGGTCTGTTTTTACTACATCGTAAGTGGTTTGATTTGAAAGTGGTTCATGATGAATATTTTTAATATCGACTACCTGATCTATATTTGTGGTATTTAGTAGTCTTACATATGCATTCTGGACTGTTGCTATGGTATTTGCTATATAGATACCTTTATGAATCTCTTGATTCGGAATCAGTACACTATTTTCTTCGGAGTTTATCTTAATTTTTCGGATGACTTGGGATCTTGCTGGCAGAATTAGGGAGTTGTTACCAGAACTGTATGTTATCGGAACATAAATTGGATATTTGAGATTATTTGGTCTAATTATAAGCCAGTCTTCAGAAGGCTTGAAGTCCAATTGACAATTGTACCTTTTGATAAAATCTATTCCCAGTATCCCATCACAAGGAATAGCGAATTGCACATTTACTATATGGAAATCATGTGGGATGATGTATTTAGAAGTCTGAATTTCAATAAAGGTTATGCCTTTTGATTTTGTAACCTCTTGGCTTATACCCTGTATGTTTATGATATGATCATCTTGAATGTTTTGAAAATTATCAGAATTTTCCGCACCTGTATCTAGTAGAAAAATTAATTCTTTTCCTGTTGCTGCGTTTATGAAACTAACGAATGTACTTTGACTGAGATTTATAGTGTGAATCTTTTTATTTTTTACTGACGTGTATCTAAAGGTGTTTGGGAGTTTTCCGAATTCGTTTGGGCTATCCTCATATTGTTATTTTGGTTGTTATTATTATTATTATTATTATTGTTGTTTCCCCCACGGCTATTTCCGCCGCGGTTGTTTCCACCACGGATATTTCCGCCGCGGTTGTTGTTTGTGTAATAACTGTTATTCTGGTTACCGTTATTTCTGTAGTAGCCATTGTTTTGATTATAACCGTTATTCTGGTAATATCTGGTATTATTATAATAACCTCGATTATTACCTCTACCGCGATAATTGTTTCTGAAATTATTACCGCGATAATTATTTCCTCGTTGGGTGTATAATATTGAATTGGCATTACCTGTCATTTCAGTACTGCATTGTATGTACTTTGTGACGGCTTCATTCATAGTTATGAAAGTGCCTGCTTCCAATATTGTTTGCGGCCATGCTCACAGTTTTTAACCATTGTGGTTATGGCCTCCTTGGTACTGAATTTGTCAGCGTGTTCGGCCGATAGGCCTTCGTCAATGTACGAAGCTTCTAGGAGCTTTCTTAGGTTGTCTATTTCCGTCGTGAATTTTTCTGCAGTTTTGCCTTTCTGGGTTGTTTTCGCCATTTTGGCTTTAAGGGGGCAGGATGGTTTCAGGGGCTGAAAAAAAGCACATTTTTGCGATTTTTTTTCTCATTTCTGAGTGAATGAAATGATCCAATTTTTTTACACGATAAATGGCTATATTTGTAGAGTATTTAAGAATATTTTTTATTAAGAAATAATTATTATTTATTCCGTGACGGCAGTCGGCCGGAGTCGCTTCAAAAAATTGGTCTCTTGCGGTGCGTAAAGTCTGGCCTTACAGTGTTATCTAAAATCAAAAAATTGAATTGATTTACTTAAAATATTTGTTTCTTGTGCGGATGAACGAAACCATTTTGAAAAATATGCAATTTTGGATTTTTGGCGCGGTTTCAAAGTCAAAAGTGTCATTTTTACATAAAAATCCGCCCATTTTTGCCCCTAAAAAAAGTAAAAAAATTTTTTTTAAAAAAAAAGCGTTCGTTCATCCGCAAGTATTTATTGTATTAAAGATGTGTACAAAATTTTATTAAGATCCGAGCATTACTTTTTGAGTTATGTTACGCACCGACTTGGAAAATGCTGTTTTGAGAAAAACGTGTCTAAAGTTTTAAAAGCAATGGAAAGTATATGGAGAGAAAGAAACTAGAAAATCGGTATCTCAGCAAGTTTTAGTCCGATCGACATGAAACTTTCACAGGATATTCCTAAGATAATGTTCTATTATATAAAAAATTTCTGAAAAAAAATTTTTTTTGAAGTCTCAAACCATCCTGCCCCCTTAAATATGTCAGAGGTTTCTCCGACTATGGTGTCTTGTTGTTTTCTGATTATTGCTTCTATTGTTGTTTCATTTTGGACTCTGTATAAAGTTGATCCAATTATTTTGGATTTAATTACTTCTACAGCCAAATTCTCGAATGTGCCTTTCGTTAGGTTAACTAACCTCAAAGCTGTTATAAATCTTTGAAGGTGTAATCTTTGCCCGTTAAATTCAGGGATGGCATTCGATATTTCTCTAATGTATGCCCTTTGGGCAATGCTCTCGTCAGCCATTGTGGTTGGTTTTAATTCTACAATGCTGTCGTTAAATTCAGAGTCGGACAAGTCCTGGTCTGATAATTCAGATTGAATAAGGACTGCCGGAACCGTAAGGTTGTTAATATCGCTTTCTTCTATTTCTTGTTGGTCAATAACTTCTTTTGATTCTGGTTCGTCACCAGCTTCAATTGTTATTGAAGTATTTAGAATAGTAGGTATTGAAATATCGAGCTTGAACCTTTCTTTAACAGAAGTTAGATTAGATCTTAGTCTGATCAAAAACTTTGATACTCGAGACCAGTGATCCGGATTTAACTTTTCTCTGTGTTCATATATTAATATTCGAGCTTCATTAAAGCATTTAACTAATATTTCTACGTGTTTATTGACCGTTGTTTTTTGTATCGGTCTATTTTGGGTTAGTGACTTATGAGATTTGTCAAATTCTGCTTTAATGGTTGATAGTTCCTTTGATAATTTATTCCATTCCATTATATTATGGGTGTGGATTATCTTTTTGAAACCATCATCACAATTGTTCTACCTAAAAGTAGATGCTCGTCTGTTCTTGATTTCACTAGCACACCCGGAACTGTTGTTAATACTATTCCTTTTTGGGTTGCCGTGCAGTGAAACAATGGTGAAACATGGCAGTTAAATGTTTCTATATAAAGTATTTCTAGCTCATACACACTAACTGGGTTTGTCGATACTAACTGCCTGATCCTTTCTTTGAAATAGGGGTCCTTTTCATATGTTTTTTCTATGGCTCTCTGAGTACTCATACTTGAATTATTTTCTTTTTAAACTTTCTTTATTTTATTTATTTTTTTTTTATTTTCATTGTACGTAAAGATAGGATTATTCATGAACATATGAAATCTTTTTTTTTTTTTGTATATATCATAGGTGCATTCTTAATATATCAGCATTTGGCATGGAGCGTTTTTATTATTTTTTTTTTTTTTAATTGTATAAAAATTAATTTTTATTTTTCGTTATTTTTTTTTTTATATTTTGTCCAGATCGGTAGCCTGGCTTTTATTAATCGCTCTTTTTGCTATACATTTATTGTGAAAAATGTATGCTTTATACAAAATGAATGCAATCAAAATAAATACAATAATTGATAAAAGGATATTTGTCAATTCGGTGTTAGTAGTGCTGGACTCAATTTTATTTATTACATTTGCTGTGGAGTCCACTTGTTTTACATCTACTAAACCCATTTTGGGTATTTTCTCTTGAATTGGTATATAAATTTTTTTTGTAAATTGTATGATTTAATTTATTATTTATTTGCCATTCAATTTGGCTCATTTAAAGACTTGTCTTATTTGGCTATATGCATATTGCGTTTATTTATATTTTTTTTTTTTTTATAAAACCTGCCTATAATTTTTTTATATATATATTAGTTGTTTTTCTTGGTTGTTCATTATTTTTTTTTTTTTTTTACATAAAAACCTGCCTATTTTTTGTATGGTTTTCAGGCCACACGCTAATCGGGCAACTTTAATGTCGCTCAATTTTACAAATGATTCTTTATACTAAAAAAAAATATGCATCGCAGTGCAATACAAAAAAATATGCAACGCAGTGCATGGGAAAAAAAATATTGCGCTCTTGGTAGCGCTGTCGGTTCACTGATCCGGGCTTAGCTTGGAGCGCTAAGCGGGGCCGGTGCTGGCTGCACAGGCTTTCCTTCTTAGTTGGTTGTTGGGGCACCGGTGCTGGCACAGGTTTGCTCGCAGAACGGTGATTCCAGGGGTCCTCTGCAGTCATTGGGGCATTTTCTCTTTAATTTCGGTAATTCCTGTTTCGGTGGTGGACTAAGTATTATCTTGTCTTTGCATATATTCGTTATTGCAGTGTAGGTGGATGTGTGAGTGGCTGTGGTTTTAGTATTTCTTTGCGTTAATAGGTTTTTTATGTGTTCAACTTCGGCGTGTATTTTCACCGAGTTGTTGCACTCTAATCTACTTCCGCTATTTAGTAGCTTCAGTAATTCAGCCTTTCTGGCTTTCAAACGTTTAACCACGCCACCACGTTTAGCACACATCACACTCTACTTACTGCGATATTCTGTTTTTTTTTTTCGTAGGAATTCCATTTAAGAGTGGCTGCTGCTGTGTGTGTTGATGTTTTTTTTTCGTTGATGTTTTTTTTCCAGTTGTTGATCCGAGTTGTGTTGATTTGATGTCCAGTTGAGAAATAACGGTTGGGGATCCTTTGATGTCCTTTAGAGTCCTGTCACGGTCGCCATGTTGTATTCCATCGAAAGGCTCCCCAGATTTTTTGTTGTGTTGTCGTAAGTATTAACTACATCAGTTGGGTTTAGGTTGTTTAGTATAACTTTATTCAATGTCTTCTAGTTATTCGGAGCAGCCGTTGTTGCCGCTCCGAGCTCATGGGAGTTTCTGGATTTACAATTATACTTATGAGTTAAAGGAAGTCTAAAGTCTCGTAGCTGCGCTGCCCAAAGCGGCAGCGGAGAGACGTTTATGTATTTCTTAAATATTTATATATGAATATATATTTATGTTATGTTCGCTTAGGCGGAGGTATGTGGACATGCATAAGGTCCACTCGTGTTACGTATATGCGGACATATGCACTTTTCGGCGTGCAGCAAAGGCACAGCGGGCGATTCATATTTCGGTGCACTTAGGTTTATGACCGAGACCTTGGACAACATAAACACTGCGACAAAGTGTTACAGTGTGTACCCTTTAAGTACTCTTGGTACAGTGGGTGGTCGATATATATATATAATATTAATAGTGCATATATGTGCATATTACAAATCTCTGTAGACTCCAAACTCGCTTCTGAAGAGGTAAAATCACAAGAGTTTGGTGACATTGAATTCCTTTGCATTAAAATCACTTTGTCCGATCAATCTTTGTAAGTTACCTGTTCTTACGTACCACCTTCGTCCGAACCGCCAACATACTGGTTAAATTTTTCCGCTTTTCGTTTGGTTTTCGATCGTCTGTCTGATGGTGACCAGCTCATAGCTCTGGGTGACTTTAACATCCCACAACTTATGTGGTAAAATGTTGAAAATTCACCGTCTTTACAGCTTAACTCCCACCACGACTTCCCTGCGGGCATATTTGACATGTCACTCTGGCAAATTAACCACGTTAGAAATTCTTTAGGTCTGCTGTTGGACTTATGTTTCGTTCTGATCCTGATGGAATTACTCTTTCAAGAACTTTGCCCCTTTCTGACCATGAGGATCCATATCATCCCACTTTTGAGCTTTCAATCAAAAACACCTCCTTAATTGACCTTAAGTCTACACTTAAATCTCATAATGTTCTTTCTTCCGTAAGGCTGATTTTATGAAAATAAATAAGTTCATCTCGGAATTTGATTGGTTGGATTTACAGGCATGTGAGGATATAAACATCGTATTACAAAAATTTTATTTCACTCACTCTTTAAACTCATTTTTCGATGCTTGTCCGCTTCAAAGAATCTTCCTTGGTATACAAAGCACCTTTAAATTTAAAGAATAGTATGAGTAGACTTTTGAATAAACATAGATTACCCTGCTGTACAGATAGTTATTCAAGATACTTAGTAGCTCGGTCCAATTTCACTGTGCATAACGCAGAATGATATAGGAGTTATATTCGCCGTTGCAGGATTTAGTTTACTCAGGATCCGAAGCAGTTGTTAATTGAGATTATTTTATCTCGTCGCGAAAAAATACGAAAGGAAAAAAGGTGGCTGTAAAATTAAATTAAATTATTTCAAACGACGAAAACGAAAATGCGTGCACTCTTTTCAACGTTATAAATTCGAATCTCTATTCATATCAACAAAAACTTAAGCCTAGCTTATCTAGTGCGGCGAAGCGGGGCGAATTCATGGGAGAGCGCAAGTGAGAGCTTTACTTGCGCTCCCGCTCCGCCCTAAACTAACTTATACTAGACTTCATAAAATTCCACTTAATTATCTACATTAATTATACAGCAGTTTTATAACTTTGTAAACACTATGCGTAAACATATATCTGCTTATTTTTAACATATTTCCCATACTGCTTACGTTTAACGTAGTTTTTTCAAACTACGTATTCACCTAGCAGTAGTACAGCTCAGTTTTACACTTATAATATCCAAACAGCCAATCTTATATTTCGCCCATCTTTCGATCAAAGTGGTGTGTTATCGGATTTTCTTAAGGTCAAGCCCGTGTATTCGCCAGGCCCTGATGGAGTACCAGGCTGTGTTCTGAAGAACTGCGCCGAGGCTCTGTGCAAACCGCTTCTTAAACTCTTTAATCTATCGCTGGAAACTTCGATTTTTCCCCTTCTGTGGAAGGAATCCTTCGTTATTCCGTTGCATAAAAGAGGAAAAAAATCCGACGTGGCAAATTAGTGACATCTCTAAATTGTCAGCAAATCCAAAGCTTTTTGAAAAACTTTTCACTCCACATTTGCAACACCTATGTAGTTCAATAATAACTCCGTGCCTGCGAGCCATACTCCGAGCATGGCTTCATGAAGCTCCGCTCCACCACTACTTTTATCACGGGTGGCTTCCAGAATGGCTTACAAACAGACGTCATATACACTGACTTCTGTAAGCATTTGACTCTATTAACCATTCGCTTCTTATAAGTAAACTCAGTCTTTTGGGATTCCCAACTGATCTTATCTGGATTTTGAGCTAATTATCTGGGAGAACCCGCGCCACATCTGGGGTGCCCCAAGGAAGCCATCATGGACCCCTACTTTTTACACTGCTTATTAACGAATTCACTTGCACTTATGTACGCTGATGACGTTAAACTTCAGTATAAATTCACTAGCGCCCAGTCTAGACTTTAAACCGATTTGGAAAAAATTCAAAATGTATGTTTAGCAAATTACCTAAAGCTTAATGGATCGAAATGTAAGCTCATGTCTTTTTACCGATCTAGTCCTCACCAGGCTATGTTCTTTCTCTATGGGAACGCCTTAGAACGATTAACTCAGGTTATTGATCTAGGTGTTCTATTAGATTTGAGACATAAATTTACCGACCATATATCTACCATGGTTAATAAAGCTATAAGTGTGCTTGGTTTTTTTAAAAGATGATCAAAAGAATTCAATGACCCGTACATCACTAAAACGTTATATACATCACTGGTCCGTCCGATTCTTGAGTGTTCGTATTTTTGGAGTCCACAATATGGAGTACACCAAGATCACATTAAATCTGTACAAAAAAATTTCTTTACTTTTGCTCTTAGGGGACTTAATTGGGATGCAAATCTTTACCTCCAATCTTATCGTTGTGTATCTTTTACTAATCAACTTACCATCATTAACAAACCGTAGAACGATGGTGGGTGTCATGTTTCTATATAATCTTATTTATGGAAATATAGACAGCCAGCATTTACTAACACACTTAAATTTTAACGTTCCTAGTAGAAGGACCAGAAACTTTCGTCCTCTACTCCTCAGCCATTGTAGTTCGACATATGCCCAACACGATCCGTTCAGGGTATTATGTTCGGACTACAATGGTCTCTACCACACCTTGCCACTTTGCCCTACTAACAATCTTAAAACTCTTATATTAACCAGCTTATCTGTGCAACACTCTTCCTCGTGATATCTTTCTCCTACTTTCCGCTTAACTATATCGGATCTATTCCGGCGATTCGACCGTACGTCAGCGTCCCTCGGTCGGATGGACGGGAGGTGGGCTGTACGTATGCAGTACCATTTAAAAATAATCATAATATTGGTTGCGATTGCTATCAGCATTTATTGTAGCCGTTATAATGAAGCGTTTGCAAATTCTTACATTGAGAGAAAGAAAATATTCTTTGTTAGAATGAATTTATTTTAAAACATTTATTATTAAATATTTCAATATTTAATTTTAATAAAAAATTGTTTTCTTTTCTTACAGACTTCGAGGACCTACTTTTGTTTGGACATTTAATTTAAAGAGCAAAGAAAAAGCTAGTAAATGGACGTTAGCCGGAGTGTGCTTATTATTGCAAACATAAATGTCAAGCTGGTCGGATTTATTTCTAAAATGCTTCTTTAGTGCTTTTCGTTTTTTGTTTTAATTAATAAATCCCATTTAGTCCAATTACAGCTCTAGCTTGTAAATGATAATTTTAAGCATTTTCATTTATATTAATTTGTGTTACAAACTAATATAAAATTTCATGAGGATCGGCCCACTACATCCTATAGCTGCCATTTAACTGAACGATCAGAAATGGCACAACCTTGCAACATTTTTATGTTGTTTTAAACATTATTTTAAAAACTTGATTTGATGGTGAAATTCTCATAGAAATCGCCCAACTATATAAAATCCAATAAATATATATAAAAATGTTGACACCTAGTGCCAAGACCTAATAACCCAGCTCTAGTAGACTGCGCCAGAAACAGAAATCTGCAATATCGGCGCTAAGAATGACCGACTGACCGGAGTAAACCAAACCAGCGAGCTGGGCAAAAACCCAATACCAAGCGATCTGAGTCGGCAGACCCAGAACTAGTACCTAACACTTACATTCTTTAACATTAACATTATAGCACATACATTCTTTAACATTGACCTTAGTGTACGCACTTACATTAATATTGACCGGCTAACCATAGTTAAGCCACAAAATATGTAATTCTCTGATCGTATAAAAGATCATCTGGTCCTAGACAGTTTCGAATACAGAGTAAATCGGTTCGTTACTCAGAATCATCTCATGGTACTTAAATCTAACCTACTTAGGGTGATGCTGCCGTGAAACGGACCGCCAGGAGCACTTATACGAAATTTCTCGTAATCTCCATACCATCTTGTGGTACTTATACTTACTCTACGTCGTGTGTTGCTCCTGTGAAACGGATCGCCAGTGTGACTTACCTATTCGAAATCTCCCGTGTTTGTCAGTATCCCGTGAATCTTTTAACTATTCTTTTCAATATTAAATATTAATAAAAAATTGATTTCTTTTCTTAAAGACTTCGAGGACCTACTTTTGTTTGGAAATTGGTTTTAAAGAGAAAGGAAAAAGCTAGTAAATGGACGTTAGTCGGAGTGGCCGATTATTGAAAACATAAATGTCAAGCTGGGCGGACTTATTTCCAAATATTATTTGCTTCTTTAGTGCGATTCGTTTTTTTTTTTTTTGTAATTAATAAATCCCATTTAGTGCAATTGCAACTTCAGCTTGTAAATGATGATTTTTATCATTTTCATTTATATTCATTTGTGTTATTGCATTTACAAACTAATATCAAATATAACAATAGAGGACGATTCTAGTCGAGTATCACGACTATATGATACCCGCTACTCATTTTTTCCCAATCTTTAAAATAACTTTCAAAGTAAATCTGTCGGGACAGGCAGCATCGTAACTGCATCGATTTATAACTACAACATAATGGGCGATTGGAGGGCAATGACCTAATTGGATTTGGACAACTGAAAAAAGGTTGCAGAACAGGCTGGCTCCACTTAGCAGGTCCACACCCTGCGGTCTGTGGAAGTTGGGATCAGCCAGAGCTACGTCGTGAGGAATCTTCCATTTCGAAATATCAATTTTAAGGGTGAGCTGACTGTCCGCAATATGAGACACTATAAGCGCCTCTAGGTTCGCACAATATGTGGTTAGTCGAGACTTCACACATTAACGGAGGATCCATCCTTAGCAATCTCAGTGCCGCCGAGACCGGAGACCGCTTCACAGCATTTGGTGCGACGAAGCTGAAGGGGTATGAATGAAATAGGGTAAACTTGTGAAACAGAGTCCAATAACACTCTGCAAGGCAGGAAGGCGCATGATCGACCACGGATGAGGATGTTGGTTGGCAGAAGCACTTCATTTTGGCGACCCTGAGTCAATAGGGTGTTGATTGACTGGGAAGGTTGGATAGCAACGGCAACACCAGCGTTGGAAACCAAGCCTCGCACTGGTGGGGAATTATTAGGGCTGGACAGCTGCGCATGGGCGCATGGACGGGCGTTAATAACCATGCACGAAGATCGGTTATTGGAAGATCTGCCTCGGCCCACGTGGTTAGCTGGTGGATATGCAGCCAAAGAAAAGTCGACGCATTCAAGGGTCCGGCACCTTTGCTCCAAGAATCGTGCCATGAACTCCCAAGATGGAAGGCTGTCATTGTTTTCGGTGAGAGTTTATTCCCACTTGGCTTTTGTGGCAGGATCCAACTTCTGAAGGACAATCTGGATGAGCAAGCATCCTTGGATCTCGAAAGGTAATCCGGAACTCCTGAGAGCCCGCATATGCCCATTGAACCAATCCGATAGAGCTCCTGTAAAGTAGCAATAGACCCTGGGTCGACCACACGAAGCTGCAGGATCTCATTGATGGGAGACTGGAAAATTAAGCGCCGATTACTAAAACGTTGGCGCAATAGGTTAAGGGCCACATCGTAGTTCGCGTCAGTAATTTTTAACGCTCTCACCGTATCCAAGGCTGACTTCCGCAGGCATGAAATGAGCCACCGGAGCTTTTCCATTTTTGTTAGGTGAGAATGGCTGTCAATCGTGGCCTTAAAAAGGGCGCAGAAATCCGGGCAGTCGACATAGTCGCCACTGAATGTTGGCATCGGCACCGGTGGCAAGGAGGGGGCTGGCTTGTACGGCATGGGTGAGACACCGGCACCGTCGAAAAGTGTGGAGTGGGCAGCGATTCTCATGGAGCGCTTGGCAACCTCCACCTGAATATCCACTTCCACATCAGTCGCCAACTGCGAGAATTTCCAATACAGCTCACTCTCGATCTCGCTGAAATTAAGCTCCTCCAACTCTTCTTGAAGCGCTCTGCAGCGCCACAATGGTGCCTCCTCATTCCGCGCTGCAGCCTTCACCTTCTGAGGCAGCGCCTCCATCTCCTTACAGGTCACCCCTGCTCTTCTCTGCAGCATCCTGTCCCGGCTTGTGGCAGCAGATCCAATGGTTTCACATCCAGACCAGACATCGTAAATTTCCAGCGCGAGTAATGCAAATCGAAAACCAAGAAATGTTTTTTTTTTGCTGTTTTTAGTATCACGCATTTTTTTTCGGTTCTGGGGCAATTAAACTTATTGAACTCAGTAGCGTAGATAGGGGGGGATCAATCCCCCCCTTGGGTCTGAGAATTATAAGATGATATAATCTCAAAATTTAAAAAGAAACACATTTTTACGCGATGACTGTGCAGTACAGCATTATTATTATTATTATCGCAGATTGCGGATTATTATCGCAGTGTAAAATAAAACTTATAAAAAAACAGGATATTATTCTGAGTCATATCCCCCCCCCCCATATCAAAAAGCTATCTACGCCACTGATTGAACTTCGGGCGCGGCACGACTGAGCCGAATAAAAAAATTTCAATTCCGATTTATAATCTATTGAGAGCTAATTACGCGCAATCTGACCGCGCATTATTAGTGGATGTATCTGACCGCGCATTATTAGTGGATGGTGACATAAGTCTACTTCCTAGGACTCGCTCTCCCAGGAGGATTACAAATATCAGCTTCAGAGACATTTATCTGCCCGATTCAGGAAAAGGCGAAACCCGAAAAAAACTACACAAAAGCTAAAACTAATGAAGGGTGGTTTGCTTGGATAACAACCAGAATTTACTGTAGTATATAATATATATACTATGGTCAGAAATGAAACTGCTTCTTAGTGGACTGTATTTGAATTCTGTGGTTTTTATTGATTGACGGTTAGGAAATAACTGAATAAACTAAATGCAGCGCAATGATGCCTTAGGTATATGTATAATGAATGTAGATAATTAAGTGGAATGTATGAAGTCTAGTATAAAGTAGTTTAGGGCGGAGCGGGAGCGCAAGTAAAGCTCTCACTTGCGCTCTCCCATGAATTCGCCCCGCTTCGCCGCACTAGATAAGCTAGGCTTAAGTTTTTGTTGATATGAATAGAGATTCGAATTTATAACGTTGAAAAGAGTGCACGCATTTTCGTTTTCGTCGTTGCAATAATTGAATTTAATTTTACAGCCACCTTTTTTCCTTTCGTTTTTTTTTCGCAACGAGATAAAATAATCTCAATTTAAAACTTGGCGCCCCCGGGTGGACTGTATTGAATATAATTAAATAAAAAAGCAACAAAAAATGGTGTCAGTGACACAATACATATATAAACAATGTATATATAACATATATATATTAAAAAACAAGAAAGGAAAGCTAACTTCGGTCGGAGCCGAAGTTTATATACCCTTGCAGTTGAGTCGCAGTCCGCTAGGTGGCGCCACGCATCTTATATTATTAGATATATAGCGGATCGTATATAGTTGGCCGATCCTTATGAAACTTGGCAAATCGAATTATTTTGCCAAAAGAGGAATCCATTGAAACTCCCATCCTTCTAACTTGAAAAACAACGAAGTTATAGCATTTCCGATCAATCAGTTATATGACAGCTATAGGATATAGACGGCCGATCCTGATGACATTTAGCAGATCATATAAGTTGGCCAAATATAAGTTGGCCAAATTAGAATGCACAGAAAGTCCCATCCTTCTAACTTGAAAAACAACGAAGTTATAGCATTTCCGATCAATCAGTTATATGGCAGCTATAGGATATAGTTGGCCGATCCTTATGAAATTCGACAAATCAGATTGTTTTTCCCAAAATAGAATCTCTACCAAATCCCATCTTTCTAACTTAAAAAACACCAAAGTTATGCCAATTTCGATCGTTCTATGACAGCTATAGGATATAGTTGGCCGATCCTTACGAAATTTTGTACATAAGATATTTTGGTCAAATATAACATGTGTAGAAACTCCCAACCCTCTAACTTAAAAAACACCAAAGTTATGGCATTTTCGATCAATCAGTTATATGGCAGCTATAGGATATAGTCGAATATCCACTTCCACATCAGTCGCCAACTGCGAGAATCTCCAATACAGCTCACTCTCGATCTCGCTGAAATTAAGCTCCTCCAACTCTTCTTGAAGCGCTCTGCAGCGCCACAATGGTGCCTCCTCATTCCGCGCTGCAGCCTTCACCTTCTGAGGCAGCGCCTCCATCTCCTTACAGGTCACCCCTGCTCTTCTCTGCAGCATCCTGTCCCGGCTTGTGGCAGCAGATCCAATGGTTTCACATCCAGACCAGACATCGTAAATTTCCAGCGCGAGTAATGCAAATCGAAAACCAAGAAATGTTTTTTTTTTGCTGTTTTTAGTATCACGCATTTTTTTTCGGTTCTGGGGCAATTAAACTTAGTGAACTCAGTAGCGTAGATAGGGGGGGATCAATCCCCCCCTTGGGTCTGAGAATTATAAGATGATATAATCTCAAAATTTAAAAAGAAACACATTTTTACGCGATGACTGTGCAGTACAGCATTATTATTATTATTATCGCAGATTGCGGATTATTATCGCAGTGTAAAATAAAACTTATAAAAAAACAGGATATTATTCTGAGTCATATCCCCCCCCCCCCCCATATCAAAAAGCTAACTTAACATGTGTAGAAACTCCCAACCCTCTAACTTAAAAAACACCAAAGTTATGGCATTTTCGATCAATCAGTTATATGGCAGCTATAGGATATAGTCGACCGATCCCGGCCGTTCCGACTTATATACTGCCTGCAAAGGAAAGAAGGGTGTGTGCAAAGTTTCAACTCGATAGCTTTAAAACTGAGAGGCTAGTTTGCGTAGAAACTGACAGATGGACAGACGGACAGACGGACATGCTCATATCGACTCAGGAGGTGATCCTGATCAAGAATATATATACTTTATAGGGTCGGAGAGGTCTCCTTCACTGCGTTGCACACTTTTGACCAAAATTATAATACCCTCTGCAAGGGTATAAAAATTAAAGAATTCTCCGCGTCGCGAAACAAACTTCTCCAATCGAGCTGCTACTGGAAGGATTTGTCGTCCCCATGCCCTGCACCTGCATCGATTGTCAAAGGAAAGTGGCCGCAGGATTAAAGGATCCAAAAGCAGAACCATAGGTATTTGTGCAAATAATTGAAAGTTGAGATAAGACAAATCAAAATCCGTCTTGTGCTGGAATATTGCACCCTCCTCCACGCATACGTACGTAGAAAAAATAGTAGAGCAAAAATAAATAATTAGTTCTAAAAATTTAATTATAAATATATGTGCTAACCTAAATGTACTGCCTGTGGATAAAATAAAAAAGAAAATATTTATGTTATTTGCAATCACTGTCGCCCCCTACCCCTCGTTCTCGAAATTACAAATCTTCCAAATAAATACTAAAGTGCAGCCAAAAATTATTTATTTATTACAGATAAATAAAGGGGCATATATATTTGGTATACATACATATATATGCAGCGATAATATTCTCGTTTTCGTTTTCCACCGTTATCCGCTGCTGTATGTATGTATACGCACTTTTTGGCGCCTATAGTTTAACGGTCCGCCAAGTGACGCGCTTCCCTACAATTTGGTCGTGCATATTGGTTTCGGTGTCATTGGCGACCAACTATTTTTTTTGGATACTCTGTGCCTCGACTATCAATAATTCGTTATCAATTAATTAATCAATTTAGATTTTTTTTTGGTTAAATTTAATAAATTATATATTATATTTAAATAAGATTAATTAATTATTTTCGTTTTCGCATTTTCTTGTTGTTGAATTAAATTCAATAAATTTTTAAATAAATTTCTAAAATTTATTTATTTTTTAATAAATTTTTAATATTAATATTTTAAAATTAATTTAAAATTTAAATAAATTAATAAAATTTCTTTAACAAAAAATTTAAATAAATTATTAAATCTTAAATTTGCATTGTTTTCGTTTTTGTATTGAAAAAACAAATTTTTTATAATGGAAAGTACTAAACAAAAACTTAATTCCTCGACTCTTATTGACTAAAAAAAGATTAAATGTCTAAGTTAAAAGCATTCGCCGGTTGGAGGAACGTTTGGAAGATGGATCACTCCCTCTAAACAAAACCGAGCTAGAGTCCTAGAATTAGGAAGAACTACCAAGGCAAGGATCATGTCCTTATGTAATGCCTTTAATTCTCAGCCGTCTGCGTCGTCGTTAAGGGGTCTCATCGACACTGTGTCATCAATATATGGATCACTATTATTCATAGGAGATGATACTAAAATTGCAAACTCAATGATTATTCATTTAGTTTTGAGTAGAGTGGATCCAGTGACCAAGCAAAAATGAGAAGAGTCACTGGATTATGAGGAATTGCCGCTGTGGTCCGATTTCGAAAAAATACTAAATCGTAGATACCAGCATCTGTCCGCTGAAGAGACTGGAAAACCAAAACAAGAAAGAACTGGGTTCAGCAAGCAACTGAATAGAACTTCGTTGGCTTGTTCTTCTACCAACGCCAAACCAGCTTGCAGTTATTGTAACGCTAACAACCATTTTTGGCCCAGTGCAGTCCGTTCGCTCGCCTTGCTGTAATGCAAAGGTTTGAGTTTGTTAAGTCAGCCTCTCCCTATGTTTCAATTGTTTGCGAAAAGGTCACACGGTAGCGAATTGTAAATCGACCAGGTGTCAAATCTGTTCAAGATCGCACCATAAACTTCTGCACCGATTTAGAGTGACCGAAAATAACTTAGCATTACCACCACCCGCACAGAATCCTCCTCTACTTGACTCAGGGTCACAAATGAATTTTGTGAAGAAGATCTTGCTCAACGGTTACAGATCCGTAGGGAGGAATCGTGCATCAACTTGCTTGGAATTGGTCAAACTAATTCACAAGTTAAGAAAAAGATACACACCGTGGTGAAGTCGAGAGTCAATGGTAGTGAGTTTCCTTTCGACTTTTGTGTTTTGAAAACCATTTCAGGCTATCACCCTGACCAGTCAGTGAACGTAAAAGATTGGACCCTACCAAAGAACTTGCCGTTAGCAGACCCATATTTTTACAAGCCTCAGCGGATAGATTTTTCGAATTGTTGTTCGTTGGCCAAGGGGGAAAAAACATGAAAATCGTGTCATTTTCCCAAAACAAAATTATTTGCGCAAAGCAAAAACACTAGTACGCTTTGAATTACGCGGAATAAACTCATTTACGAGTTTTTCCAGATCGAGCTCGTCGGTCATATTTAAATAAATAAATAGATGAGCGACGTTATTCAGCCGATTTTGTCACATTGTCGACCTTAAATATGTACGAAAAACTTCTCTCATTTGAACAGGATGACACTGGAATTGTTATCAACAGATGAACAAAACGAACCAAATCTAGGATGAGCCCTCTAGCCTATTCGAATTTTTTCAATAAATTTACAACCTCCCCAAATTATTGCTCATTTTGCCTGCGTAAAAGCTGCAAAAATATGTCACGGTCGCTCAACAACCTCGCTTTGTCAAAATCGTCTTTTTGGAAATCGACTATCTTGTCAACATCAGCGGTCTGACCGATAGCGAATCGCTCCAGAAACTCGATTTCGCTGCCTTTGTATCGAATTGACTTTTCAACGATCCAATCAACTGGTCAAACTTCACAGTAAGATTGTCTAAAATAATACTTCTACCTTGATCAAAACGTTTGGGAATTTTACGCTGACGAGGAATTTGAGGTTCTCTGAGTTCAAAATCAATTACAGCTTTAACGCTTTTTTCCCAAATTTGTTCAAATTTTGATTCACAAGACGCTTTTAACACATCAGCAACTGCTTTTACTTTTTCATGCGATTCAATAACACAAGGCTCGGCTTCTGCAGTTCTATGTTCAATACTTCAATGCGATCGAAAATTTCAATCATCATTGTCAAATAAAATACGCACTCAAAAGACTCTATGTAATCGTAAAACCCAGAAGCTTTGGCTGAGATCGTACTAACGACTTCGTTATTCGTTCGATTATTTCGAGTGGGTAATTTTACTACTCGGGATTTCTCGAGTGGGTCTAGCTACCCACTAGCTACCCACTCAACCCACTACTCCTGCCGGGCCTGATTCGTAGCACCTTTAATGCTGATTACAATAATCAACTGGAATGAAATCTTGTCGGAATCACCAAAATATTTCGCTATTAAAGGTTTTTAAAAGCAGCCAAATAAAAAGACGAGTTTGAGTTCAGATTTTCAATTTTTTATTCGGGTTTCAATTAATTCCTAGAAACGCAGCCGCTCAAATCGATGCCAAAAATACTAGTAAAAGGTTCCTCATTAATAAAATCAAATAATATTATTAAATTAATTATTAATTTTTTAATTAATTTTTTAATATTAATTATTTAAATTTTTAATAATTATGGATTTTAAATTGGTCTGTGCGTTGAAGTCTTGTAATAAGACAATCTCGTCTTCCCAGCCTACCATCCATTGCTGGCTCTGTGAAAACGTTTTACACGCTAAGTGTGCCGGGTTCACGGCCTCAGTTTCGGATGCAATCTCACGTAGGTCTGGTCTCCACTTTTGCTGTAACGGTTGTCGTGCTGTTCAGGACGAAATGAGGTCGTTCATGAGGCAGACTAAAAGCGGTTTCAAGGAGTTGATTAGTGGTTTTCGAAAAATCAATGACCAACTCTGTGCGCTCGATACACAGTTTAGTAGTTATTGAAATTTGCGTATTCAAATATGCAAAAGTAACATAGACAGTTATGCTATATATTCACTTGAATGTAAGGATGTAGCAAGTGTATACACACTAAAAATGTGTTCCTTGTTTCTCGCCTATTTGTTGATATCTTGTCCTCTTGACATTTTACTTCACTTCGTTTCTGGCATCGAGAGCGTGTGGATTATAAAATCTTTATTGTGTGTTTTATTTATTCATTGAGAGTTTCTGGTTAATACTTTATTGTATTACTTATTTATTAACAAAACTACAGCTACAGTGAATAAGTAAAGCATACATATATACATTTAATCAATTCGCGAGTTTTTTTTCTGGAAACGCTTTGACAAATTAGCCGCAAATCACCACGTAGCGGCAGGACGGTGTTACAAGATAGTGCTACTGTTGAGAAACGTTATTGCTGTAAGAAGTTGCTGGAAATTGTGGCTGTGAAATTTGTGTGATAGAATCTTACAATGGATAAAGGTAAAAGAAATATCAAACCGTTTGACGGTGAGAAATATTCAATATGGAAGTTTAGAATGAGAGCGTTGCTGGAAGAGCAACTTTTAATTGAATACCTAAGTGATGGATTTCTATCTTTCACTAACACTGCTAAGCAGATTTTTGCAAATTTAGATGCAATTTACGAGAGAAGAAGCTTGTCATCACAACTATCTCTGCGAAAAAAACTTTTAGCCATGGAGTTAAAAGTCGACCATTCACTCCTGAATCATTTTAATTCATTTGATGACCTCATTACCGAACTTATCGCATCAGGAGCAAAATTAGATGATATGGATAAAATTTCCCTTTTTCTTCTAACTCTTCCACCCAGTTATGATGGTGTTATAATGGCAATAGAGACTATTTCAGAAGATAACTTGACATTGGCTTTTGTAAAAACACGACTTCTTGACCAAGAAATAAAGCTTCGGAATATTAGTAAGGATACGAGTATTAAAGTCTTGCAAGCATTAGGTAACAAGGAGATCAAAGATGCAAAATTTAACAATAATCCAATGCAAAAGTTTAAGAAAAAATTGTTCAAGCCAAGTTTCAAACCGAAACTAAAATGTATTCATTGTGGTAAGCCACTACATTTAAAGAAGGATTGTTTCATTTTGAAAAGACAGCCAAATCAGAATTCTAACGTAAACAAAAGAAAGGAAGGGCAGGCTCAGATGGCAACAGCAGCAGCAACCCAACCAGAGCGTAGTTTTGCCTTCATGTTGAGAAATGCAACTTCCAATTCAAATACAAACGAGGCTGAGTTTATACTAGACTCAGGAGCATCAGACCACCTAATAAATGACACAGCATTGTTCTCCAAATATGACGATTTGCAATCAAATGTGCCCATCGAGATTGCCAAACGCGGAGAGTTTATCTACGCTACAGCCAAAGGAGTTGTCAATATTACCAGCTGCGGAAACCAAATCACCTTGCAAAAACGTTTAGAAATAAAGCGAAATAGTCTTTTTGAAGATACTAATATTTTAAGCAATATTGATTTAAGTCATGAATTATGCAAGGCTTGTATAAATGGCAAGCAATCTAGATTAAAGTTTCAAAAATTTAAAAATAAGGAAAATATTACACGACCTTTGTTTGTTGTCCATTCCGATGTTTGTGGCCCAATAACACCAACTACCATTGATAATAAGAACTACTATGTAGTTTTTATTGATCAGTATACACATTACTGTGTAACCTATTTAATAACTTATAAGTCGGATGTGCTGTTCTGTTTCAAGGACTTTGTAGCGAAGAGCGAGGCTCACTTCAATTTAAAAATTGTGAATTTGTATATCGATAATGGAAGGGAATATCTTTCTGGTAAAATGCGTGATTTCTGTGTTGAAAAAGGCATCAGCTATCATTTAACGGTTCCTCATACTCCAGAGTTGAATGGTGAATCGATTTTTAGAAAGATGTCTTATGAATACTCAAACATGCTTAGATGATATTCCTAATACCTTTGATGAGATTAAGTTTCGTGAGGATAGATCTTTCTGGGAAAATGCTATACAGGATGAACTTAGATCTCATTTTCAATTGCACTCTCTTCCTTCACTTCATAGCGAACGGTCATGATTATTTTTTGCGCTTGCGATAAATTCTATTTTTGCCAAACGCGGGTTTGAAACCTTAATTTAAACACTTGGTTTTCATTACTAATATTGTGTCTTAATATTAAAGTTATACCCGTATCGCTACGCGCTTGTGCAGTACCATATTTGGGTGAGCATTTAATAAAATTAAAAAGTCGCAATCCAAATATAGCTCTGCTTCTTTTTTACTCTCTGCCTTTTTAATTTTTGCAGTTAATTCTGCTCTTATCTTTTTTGCGCGCATTTCTTTACACTTGCGCTCTCCCGTAGCTCTCTTCACTAACTCCCTCCTCTACCTACATTTTATTAACCTTAGATGGAACAGTGGTTGAAGGCTTATTTGCTTAAAATAAAAAAAAAATAAAAATTAAAAAAAAAAAAATAATAATAAAAAATTTTAAAAATTATAAATTCATTTTTGCTAATATGTAATTTTTTAAAAATGGAATACAATGTTGTCTGCTCATTAAAATCGTGCAATAAGCCGATATCTTCGTCCCAGGCCAACATCTATTGTTGGCTGTGCGAAAGTGTCTTACATGCCAAATGTGCTGGCCTTACTGCATCTCTCTCGGATGCTAAATGAAAAGTCAGCACCCGAATTTACCGTAGCAGAGCATAATTTGTCTGCTTTGTGCTCCATGGCATCACTCCAAGTGATTCCCAGGAATACCCTTGAATTAACCCCCATAGCTTCCACTAGAAATGGTAACCCGCCGCCCGGACCCCCGGAACGGACTGATGCCGCGGTATTACCGACCGTGGCACCAAAACCATTACAGGTAATACCACCTGTTAGACAAATATTTGTCTCACGGCTAGCCCCCGATACCTCGGAGATTGATATCTCGGCTTATATCAAAGCCAAAACCAAGGCCGTTATTAGAGTGGAAGACATTAGGAAATTTAAATACTCCTACTCGAGGCGCATGTCATCCTTCATGATACGTGTGCCAGTGCCGATGTTTGTGACAATATGTTCGCCTGGCTTCTGGCCAGAGGACATATTTGTACAAGAGCATCAGCCGAGTAAGGTAAAGAAAAAAAATTCGAAGCCTGCTGGAGTCAAGCTTCCAACATCTGTCCAATCCGACTCTTCAAAAAACTAACATGTTCTATCAATCTTACCTATCAGAACTGTCGGGGCCTACGTAGCAAGCTCCTGGTAGTTCTTGGCGACTTTAATTTACCAGAATTCAATTGGTCAATTACTGAAAACTTAACTTTCTTATCACTTTCCACCCATCATGATTTCACGGCGGGCATCTTTGACTTGTACCTAGGCCAGATCAACCATTTTAGAAATTCGTTAGGTCGGCTTCTTGACTTATGTTTTGTATCTGATCCAGATAGTACCACACGTTCCAGAGCATTGCCCCTCTCAACCCCTGAAGATCCATACCACCCTACGCTTGAAGTTTCAATTGAAACCAATTCTGGTGTCAATTAGAAGCCTTTCTGCGTATCAAAGAAGATTCGTTGTTTTCGTAAGGCTGATTTTCGTAAACTTAATTTATTAATTGATACTTTTGACTGGTCCGATATTCTGGCATGCACTGATATAAATATCATCCTAGATAAATTTTATTTGACATTAAATTCATTTTTACACTTAAGTGTGCCGTGGAAATATCCGTCCGCTACAAATAATCCTCCTTGGTTTACAAGGTGCCTAACAAAATTAAAAACATATAAAGACAGGCTTTTAAATAAATATAAAAGAACCTGTAGCAGCATAGATTTCTCAAGATACTTAATAGCTCGGCTAAATTTCACCGTGCATAACGCCGAATGTTATAAAAATTATATTCGCCGCTGTCGGCGAATTAATTAGTTTTAAAGTTTTTTTTTTGTTATTAGTTCCGAACTTATGGAACTGTTTGGAATTTTGTTATCTAAAATTATGTTGCTTATGTTAATATTTTTTTTTGGTCTAGTTGGGTTTTTACTGGGTTTCCCCAACTCTTGCAGCAAATGCTGGACCTAATGTATCCCCAGAATTAAATGAAAATATGAAGATTTGAAAGAAATGAAGATACTAATTAAAATTAAAGCACAAACTCATGTCAAGAATCGTAGTGATAATCAATGTAACTTTTGAGGCGGCGTATTGAAATTTTCGTATTCAAATATGCAAAAGTAACATAGACAGTTATGCTATATATTCACTTGAATGTAAGGATGTAGCAAGTGTATACACACTAAAAATGTGTCCCTTGTTTCTCGCCTATTTGTTGATATCTTGTCCTCTTGACATTTTACTTCACTTCGTTTCTGGCATCGAGAGCGTGTGGTTTATAAAATCTTTATTGTGTGTTTTATTTATGCATTGAGGGTTTCTGGTTAATACTTAATTGTATTACTTATTTATTAACAAAACCAATAGTAGTCTTCAAATACTAAATGAGTCTCCAAAGCGTAAGAAATCCGCTTTTAGTGATGTGCTCGGGTCGAATAATCTTCAGCCTGCTCAGCCGACAACTATGCAGCCGCTTATATCTCAGGCCACACCAAGGGCCGGACCTGAGAAAAATTCGGCTTCAATTGTCCGATATGTCCTCTGTGGCATCGCTTCAAGTGATCCCAGACCCAATAATTCAAACTCCTGTAACAGTCACCAAACAGGGTAAAAAACCGTCCGGACCCCCGGTACGCACTGATGCCGCAGTGTTAGTTACGGCGGCACCAAAACCCTTGCAGGTGATCCCACTATCGAAACACATTTTTGTTTCCCGGCTTGCAGGGGCAAGTATCAGGGGATACTTCGGAGATTGATATCTCGGCGTACATCAAAGCCAAAGCAAAAGCCGACATAAAGGTGGTGGATATTACAAAATTCAAATATTCTTACACCAGGCACACGTCATCTTTCAAAATACGTGTGCCCTTGCAGATGTTCAAGACAATCTGTTCCGCCAGCTTTTGGCCAGAGAACATTTTCGTCCAAGAACATCAGCCAAGTACGGTGAAAAAAAAGATAAACAAACCTGTGGGTGTAAAACTCCCACATGGCCACTAATCAACCTTCCACCTCATCTTCCTCAATTTCAAAAAACTAATGTCTTCATTAACACTTACGCTTCATTAACAGTTACACTATTATGATATAATATAAGAGGGTTACGTAGTAAAATTCCCAAACTGTATTCTGATAGTTCTTTTTTTGCATCCCACATTATTGTATTTACAGAAACTTGGTTAAAGCCGGAGATCTTAAGCTCCGAAGTTTTTCCTAGTAGGTACACCACTTTTAGATGTGATAGAACTTTGCGAAGGGGAGGAGGAGTGCTAATTTCTGTAGACTCCAAATTCGCTTCTGAAGAGGTAAAACCACAAGAGTTTGGTGACATTGAATTTTTTTGCATCAAAATCACTTTGTCCGATCAATCTTTGTATGTTACCTGTTCGTACATACCACCTTCGTCCGAACCGCCAACATGCTGGCAACATTTGTCCGCTATTCGTTTGGTTTTCGATCGTCTGTCTGATGGTGACCAGCTGATAGCTCTGGGTGACTTTAATATCCCAGAACTTATGTGGTCAAATGTTGATAATTCACCGTCTTTACAGCTTAACTCCCACCTTGACTTCCCTGAGGGCATGTTCGACATGTCACTCGGGCAAATTAACCACGTTAGAAATTCTTTAGGTCGGCTGTTAGACTTATGTTTCGTTTCTGATCCTGATGGAATTACTCTTTCCAGAACTTTGCCCCTTTCTAACCCTGAGGATCCATATCATCCCACTCTTGAGGTTTCAATCGAAAATAATTACTTTATAGACCTTAAGTCTACAGTTAAATCTCAGAAAGTTCGTTTCTTTCGTAAGGCTGACTTTATGAAATTAAATAAGTTAATTTTGGAATTTGATTGGTCTGATTTACTGGCATGCGAGGATACAAACATCGCATTACAAAAATTTTATTACACTTTGAACATATTTTTCGACGCTTGCGTGCCGTGGAAATATCCGTCCGCTTCAACGAATCCGCCTTGGTATACAAGGCACCTTATAAATTTAAAGAAAATTATGAGTAGACTTTTAAACAAACATAGATTATCTGGCTGTACAGTTAGTTATTCAAGATACTTAGTAGCTCGGTCCAATTTCACCGTGCATAACGCAAAATGTTATAGGAGTTATATTCGCCGCTGCAGGATTCAGTTTACTCAGGATCCGAAGCAGTGTTATAACTTTGTAAACACTAAGCGTAAACATGTATCTTTTCCCCCACTGCTTACGTTTGAGAACTCTTATGCGAACACTGATCAGGCAATGGCAAATCTCTTTGCACAGTTTTTTAAAACTACCTATTCACCAACCTTATATTTTGCCCATCTTTCGATCAAAGTGCTGTGTTATCGGATCTTCTTAAGGTTAAGCCCGTGTATTCGCCTGGCCCTGATGGAGTACCAGGCTGTATTCTGAAGTACTGCGCCGAGGCACTGTGAAAACCGCTTGTTAAACTCTGTATAATTAATGTAGATAATAAGTGGAATTGTATGAAGTCTAGTATAAGTTAATTTAGGGCGGAGCGGGAGCGCAAGTGAAACTCTCACTTGCGCTCTCCCATGAATTCGCCCCGCTTCGCCGCATTAGATAAGCTAGGCTTAAGTTGTTGCTGATTGAATATAATCGAATTTATAACGTCGAAGAGTGCACGCATTTTCGTTTTCGTTCGTTTTTTTCGCAATTTAATTTAATTTCTACAGCCACCTATTTCTCCTTTTGTTTTCGCGACGAGATAAAATAATCTCAATAAACATTTTGGCGCCCCCGGGTGGACTGTAGTATAATTAAATAAAAAAAAAAAGCAACAAAAAATATTGACAGTGACACATAACATATATAAACAATATATGTAACATATATACATTCAAAACAAAATAAAAGAGTTGCTCGCGACGGTTGCGCCAGTGAATTCAAAATACAAATTAAAGAATTCTCCGCGTCGCGAAACGTCTCCAATCAACTACATAGCTGCTACTGGAAGGATTCGTCCCCATGCCCTGCACCTGCATCAATTGTGAAAGGAAAGTGGCCGCAGGATTAAAGGATCCGAAAGCAGAACGCCAGGTATTTGTGCAAAAAATTGAAAGTTGAGATAAGACAATATTGCACCATCCTTTCAATTCTTGGCGCATACGTACGTAGAAAAAATAGTAGAGCAAAAATAAATAACAACATATATAAAAATTCTAAAATTTTAATTATAAATATATGTGCTAACCTAAATGTACTGCCTGTGGATAAAATAAAAAAGAGAATATTTATATTATTTGCAATCACTGTCGCCCCCTACCCCTAGTTCTCGAATTTACAAATCTTCCAAATAAATACTAAAGTGCAGCCAAAAATTATTTTTTTTATTACAGATAAAATAAAGGTGCATATATATTTGGTTTACATACATACAAATAGATGCAGCGATAATATTCTCGTTTTCGTTTCCCACCGTTATCCGCTGCTGTATGTATGTATGTATATGCACTTTTTGGCGCGTATAGTTTACCGGTCCGCCAAGTGACGCGCTCCCCTACAATTTGGTCGAGCATATTGGTTTCGGTGTCATTGGCGACCAACTATTTTTTGGATACTCTGTGCCTCGACTATCAATAATTCGCTATCAATTAATTAATCAATTTAGATTTGGTTAAATTTAATAAATTATTTATTATATTTAAATAAGATTAATTAATTATTTTCGTTTTCGCATTTTCTTGTTGTTGAATTAAATTCAATAAAATTTTAAAAAAATTTCTAAAAATTTATTTATTAATAAATTTTTAATTTTAATATTTTAAAATTAATAAAAAATTTAAATAAATTATTAAATCTCAAATTTGCATCGTTTTCGTTTTTGTATTGAAAAAACAAATTTTTTAAAATGGAAAGTACTAAACAAAAACTTAATTCCACGACTCTTATTGACTTAAAAAGAAGATTAAATGTCAAAGTTAAAAGCATTCGCCGGTTGGAGGAACGTTTGGAAGATGGATCACTTCCTCTAAATAAAACCGAGCTAGAGTGCAGGCTTCAGGTTTTAGATGAGGCAATTTCTAAAGCAAATGAGTTGCAAGACCAGATCGAGCAAATAGATGATTTGGATGATTTCGGAGCCGAGTTGGAAGAATTAGGAATAACTACCAAGGCAAGGATCATGTCCTTATGTAATGCCTTTAATTCAGCTGAAGACTCCCGTTCAGCTACTGCAATTTCTGCAGCCCCAACTCGAGCTCGACTTCCTAGTTTGGCATTGCCAAAATTCAGTGGAAATTATTCGGATTTCAAAATTTCATAAGTCTTTTCGAGACATTAGTTGACAAAGATGTGAACATTCCAGTTATCGAGAAATTTAATCATTTAATTTCTTGCCTCTCTGGTGAAGCCTTAGGAGCTGTCAAGGCATTCCAGGTCACCGAGAGTAATTACGACAAAGCTATCGCTAGTCTAAAGAGAGTTTATGATAACGAATGTCTCATCTTTGCGAACCAAATACGTCAACTGTTCAGCCTTCCGAAAATTTCCCAGCCGTCTGCGTCGTCGTTGAGGGGTCTCATCGACACTGTATCATCAATTTATGGATCACTATTATCCATAGGAGATGATTCTAAAATTGCAAACTCAATGATTATTCATTTAGTTTTGAGTAGAGTGGATCCAGTGACCAAGCAAAAATGGGAAGAGTCACTGGATTATGAGGAATTGCCGCTGTGGTCCGATTTCGAAAAAATACTAAATCGTAGATACCAGCATCTGTCCGCTGAAGAGACTGGCAAACCAAAACAAGAAAGAACTGGGTTCGGCAAGCATCTAAATAGAACTTCGTTGGCTTGTTCTTCTACCAACGCAAAACCAGCTTGCAGTTATTGTAACGCGAACAACCATTTTTTGGCCCAGTGTAGTCCGTTCGCTCGACTTGCTGTAATGCAAAGGTTTGAGTTTGTTAAGGCAGCCTCCCTATGTTTGAATTGTCTGCGAAAAGGTGTAGCGGAGCTTAGAACTACAGGATCAACGGGTACTAGCGCCACCTATCGGGCAGTAGCCGTTGCAAGTGGCAACATTATAATCTATAGTTTATCGGCAATCTGCAAGACTGCATTTGCGTTAACGTTAAGTCTCCCACTAATCCCAGCTCTAGCGCCGGCAGGAAGCTACTGCTAAACGCACCATGCTTTCTTTCCCAAACCGCATCTTGACCTGAAAGGTTGATTAAAAAGTAGCTGTTCAAGGCTGTCCAAGAAGGAAGATAGAAGTTGGATCCGCTTAAGTCGCAATCCGATCTTGCCCCGATCCAAGTCGAGATTTACTAGCTACAGGGATTTAAAGTGTAAAGTGGATAGTAGAAGCGTTCTGGCCAGATTGTGGTCATATTAAACATTGTTTTCCCAGGCCCCTAAGGGTAAGTTCGAAGAGCTGCAGAGCAAAGCGAATGAATATGCTCTCACACAAACATTTTTATCTCAGGGTAGGGAACGGTGGCTTTGAATAATCGCCGTTTACCTCTGTCACGGAGACAGAAGCAGCAAGCAGGGCAAAATTGATCCCCGCTTCAAGAAGCTCAGTCTATTTTCGGCACGGTTTCTATACAGTTCGGCGTGTTCAGAAGTCCGAGTGCGGCGAGGAGGGGAAAACTCCCCTAAAACCCCAAAAAAGGTCTAAAGGTGTTTCTTACCGGTTTGGGACCTCTAAGATCCTTTCTCGTTTAAATAATTCAGAAATGGCCCAAACAGCATAAATGCATTACGCGCAAAAATGTAATATATGGAGAAAAAACCCCGTTATAGGTAATACTAAGTAATATCTTAGGTTAAAATTTCTAAAGTTTAAAAATGTAAGTTAAAGTCAAATATAATGAATAACAAGATTGGTAAGGATTTGTAAAGTTTAAATATGTAAAAGTTAAAAAAAAAAAAATGTGGATATAAAAAGTGAATTATAGGGCTACGGAAAGAGAAAAAAAATATGCAAAAGAAGATATAAAATCACTTATCAGTAGGAAGATCTTGGAGAAAAATTATGCGAAGGAGGAATTGAAAAAAAAAGTTAAAGTTTTCGTGCATGCAAATTTCGGTCGCTAAAGACATGCACTAAATATTGTGCATTTACCGAATCTTTTTTGTTGTTGTTAGTTTTTTTTATTGTGTTTGCCTGCTAGAATTTCACAGCACCACCGCCAACGAATGGAAGCGCTTTCGTCATTGGAGGAAGTTAAGGTGAGCTTTATTTACTATTTGGCAATAAACCAACTTTGATTCCTTTTCTACCGAAATTTTGTTTCACGAACGAATATAAATGAGTATAAACAAATAATTTTCCTTAAAAATAAAAAAAAAAATATATTTGAAAAACATTGAATTGAATTGCGTTGGAATGAAGAATATAACGAAGTTACTTTTAAATAATTATATCACATATCTTTTTGCATACTTTAACCCACAATCTTTTTTAGAAAGATTTACTGTTACTTTTTATTTTCATTAGAATATTTTATGATTACTAAAAATGAATATCCTATCTCTCCCTGTATTTTATGAATAAACAAATATTATAATGTCTGAGTAAATACCCACTTTTAACTCCATGCTGACCCAAGAGCCGTCGTAAGTTCAAGATACTAAAAGGGGCCTAATGCATAGCTTTGTCGGACGAGCATTGGCCATGGTAGGGAGGGCTGATAACACCCCGTTAACATCTAGGGGCGTGGCATGTCTAGTGAGAAGTACTGTTTCATTTTCTTAACCGCCTGTCCGATTTTTTATGCTATCTCTTTTCCGGCCGATTCAGGCTCGTTACCTATTCGCACGCGATAGATTTTAATTATCAAAGATACAAATGAGCGCCCGTTATCTGAATCCTCCAAATAACACCACGACAATTGCCGACGAGATATAGCCGGATTTCAACGCGTGCGGGATTTACAGATTGCAAGACCACCAGCTCAGACGTTGTTCGTTAGAAAGGTCACACGGTAGCGAATTGTAAATCGGCCAGGTGCCAAATCTGTTCAAGATCGCACCATAAACTTCTGCACCGATTTACAGTGACCGAAAATAGTTTAGCATTACCACCACCCACACAAAATCCTCCTCCAGAGTTAACGAATGATGGCCCTTCTACTTCACATGCTTTGCATGCGTCGTCTGCAGAAAAGGTTTTGTTAGCAACGTCGATCGTAAGCGTTCGCACAAAAAATGGTGAGCACATCTTGGCCCGAGCATTACTTGACTCAGGGTCACAAATGAATTTTATTACAGAAATCTTGCTCAACGCTTACAGATCCGTAGAGAGGAATCGTGCATCAACTTGCTTGAAATTGGTCAAACTAATTCACAAGTCAAGAAAAAGATACACACCGTGGTGAAGTCGAGAGTCAATGGTAGCGAGTTTCCGTTCGACTTTTGGGTTTTGAAAACCATTTCAGGCTATCACCCTGACCAGTCAGTGAACGTGAAAGATTGGACCCTACCAAAGAACTTGCCGTTATCAGACCCATATTTTTACAAACCTCAGCGGATAGATATGCTAATTGGAGCTGAGTCATTTTTCGAATTGTTGTCCGTTGGCCAAATAAAACAAGGTCCGAACCATCCCATCCTTCAAAAAACTCTCCTTGGGTGGATAGTGTCGGGAAAATATCTGGCAAATTCCTCAACTCCTCCACAGCCGGTCTCTAGTCTGAATTGCCAAGAGGAAATATTAGAGTCAATGACAAAAACTTGAAAAATTTCTGGTCGTTGGAAGAAGTTCCTTCTTCTAAAAAGATGTTGTCGCCAGAACAAGAGCTATGTGAGGAACATTATCGGAAGACTACAAGAATACTGCCTTCAGGTCGATTTGAAGTTAAACTTCCATTTAAGTCGGATCCAAGCGTTTTGGGCAATTCATTCGAGATAGCCAAACGCCGATTCCTGTCGCTCGAGAGATCCGAAGATTATCTCGAGATCCGAACTTAAAGAAAATGTATTTGGAATTTATGGAAGAATACGAATCCCTAGGCCATATGTCCCCTGCAAGCAATGACGTTCTTGCTTCTCCACACTACGTCATACCCCACCAGTGTGCCTTGCGGCCGCAAAGTACAACGACCAAACTACGAGTCGTTTTCGATGCGTCCTGCAAGACATCCACACAAAAGTGTTTAAATGAGTTGTTGATGGTGGGTCCAACAATTCAGGAAGAGCTTTACTCAACTCTTCTTAGATTTCGGCTAAACAAATTCGCTCTGGTAGCCGACATAAAAAAGATGTATCGTCAAGTGATGGTAAATGAAGCAGATCGACAATACCAGTTGATAGTGTGGAGAAAAGACCCGTCTGAGTCCTTGAAATTGTGCAAGCTCAACACCGTTACTTGTGGCACTGCACCATTCCTGGCCATAAGGTGTTTGAAGAGGTTGAGTGAATCCGCGAAAAATACATTCCCTCGAGCTGCTAAAGTTATTGGGTCTGACTTTTACGTCGACGACATGTTAACGGGTGCTGGTTGCGTGGGAGCTAAAGACAATTAAGTCTGAAGTAACTCAGGTTCTTCAAAACGCTGGGTTTGAATTGAGTAAGTGGTTTTCAAACTCGCCTGAAGTTACTGCATCCGAGAGCACGGTTAAGACAATAACACTTTCGGACTCAGAGCTGACAAAAACAATGGGAATGGTTTGGGTTCCTAAAGATAACGTGTTTAAATTCGAAATTGATATGTCAGTCTTGGGTCAAAGGGCGACTAAGCGGAATATTCTTTCGGTGACATCAAAGCTTTTCGACCCCCTTGGCTTATTAAGCCTGATCCTTATTAAAGGAAAGATCCTGTTTGAAAGGAACTTTGGCCTTATAAGCTAGATTGGGATGAGTCCATTCCACTGCACTTGGAAACCGGGTGGAACAAAATTCAGCTTGCCTTGTCACAGTTAGAAGAGATCTCAATACCGAGATTTGTGATGAGTGAGCCAACGTCACCAATTGAAATTCATGCCTTCTCTGACGCATCGATGAGAGCCTATGAAGCCTGCGTCTATATCCGTTGCAAGTCTGCAGAAGGTAGTAAAGTCTCATTGTTGACTGCAAAGTCGAAAGTAGCGCCGCTCAAGACTGTAGTATGCACATATATTGAATACCCACTGTACCGAAGATACTTAAAGGGTACACACTGTAACACTTTGTTGCAGTGTTTACATATTTCAAAATCCCGCTCATAACTCCTAAGTGGCCGAAATATGATCCGATCGTTATGGATTAGCCCACACACGGTAAATGCTAGCGTCGGCATAATTGCAACGAACGGACAGCATATACATACCTCTCGCGCTTACACTTGAGAGCGCATAGCAATATACATAAGTATATAGATACGTAGCCGTCTCTCTGCCGCTGCCTGCGAGCAGCGCAGCTATGAGACTTAGCCTTAGTTAGACTTAAAGAATATTGTAAAAGAGCAGAGACCTTTCGGTCGTTGGAGCGGCACCATTGCTGCTCCAATAAATAAACTCCAAACATATTTCAATACAAAACAAAACCAAACCTGTTTCATGGCGACCGTGACATGAGTCCTGGAGGACTTAGGAAGATATTCGGAACCAAGGCTAAAAGGAACCAAAGGATTGAAAATGCAAAAGGAAAAATACATCATACGAGAAAAACGTCTGAGTGAGTAGAGTGTGCACAATGGTACGTGGAGGTCTAAAGAAAAAAATCAACAAAAGAATAGCCCGCATAAAGTGGCTACTATTTGCTCAATCAACACCGCCCGAATGGACGACGGCGCAAAAGCTATACAACGAGCTTGAATTCTTAAGAGAAACCCTCCAAAACAAAGTACCACAGAGCACAACTCGCTCGGAAAATCAAATTAAAGTTATAAACCAAAAACTAATATCGACACAAAATATTTCCAAGCCTCTGCCAAAACGACCACAGGTCTGCCCGACCGACTGCCCCGGACCTCTCAACTCTGCAGCATGCAATTGCACATGCGTGAAGCCGAAGAATAAAGCGAAGACCAACCCAAAACAATAGCAGCAAATAGCAAGCGTGGGAGGCACGACCGCCACCTGCGCCCTCGAGGGAGCGTCAGCGCAGCCAAACCGGCGACGACCAGCTGACGTGGAAGGAAGGACCACCAAGCCTGGGAAAAAAAATTTTTTTCATGCACTGCGCTGCATATTTTTTTTGATTGCACTGCGATGCATATTTTTTTTATATTCATAATATAATATTTTGTAAAATTGAGCGGAACCTTTTCTGCTCGATTAGACGTGTAGCCTGTAAAGCTACGCAAAAAACTAGGTAGGAAGCTGTTAACTTAAATGCGCAGTAATGCGATAAGTAAATTTCCAACAGAAGATCTTTATAATTTTAATGAAACACAAATAAAAGTATATGCAAAACCCACCAAAATGACGTTGGACCTAAAAACAGTGGATTCCACTGCCAATGTCATCAACAAGGTAGAATCTACCAACGTTGATCTATATTGGGTACATGTACTTTTAGTAATCATTGTCGTTATTATGTGCGCCGCTGTTTTTTATAAGATTTACAAGCTGCATAATAATTGTCTGAAAAAAAGGTATATGAGCCGGGGAAATGACCTGGATAAAATATAAGCAGCAAATAAATAAAAATAAGGAAAAATATATATATAGCACAAACAACAGATTACACATAAATGTTAACACCTAAAAATCTAAGAAAATGAAATAAAAAAAAAAAAAATAAAATAAAATAATAAATATAAAATATGTCAATATATTCCTCTCACAAAGTACGGCCAAACTAAAGGCATGGAATGGAACAAATTATACACAGAATTATCAAACATTAAAACTAATTTTGACAGATCATATAAGTCACTAACCCAGAATAGACCTATCCAAACGAACACTGTTAGGAAGCATGTTGAAATATTAGTAGAATGCTTTAATGAAGCACGAATGCTAATACATAAACACAGGGAAAGGTTAAATCAAGATCATTGGTCGCAGGTATCGAAACTTTTGATCCGACTACGATCTAATTTAATATTTGTTAAACAAAAGTACAGTTTAGAAATATCGATACCAACCGTTCTAAACACCCCAATAGCAGTTGACACTGCACCTGACTCAGAATCAACAGAAGCGAATGAATCAGAGTCAGAAGAGATTCCCAAAGTAAACCTCAAAATAGAGGATGAAGATTTGAATAATCTTACTATTCCAGCGGTATACACTGATCTGGACAATTCAGCAGATTCAGATACCTCTAGTGTAATAGAAAACAAAATAATTAACTTTGTAACAATGGCACAATCAAATATTGATTTTATTAATACAGCATCCAAGCTTATACCAGTTTTTGATGGTAAGGCTGAAAATTTAACGAGTTTCATTGATGCTTTACAAATAATAGAATCGATAAAAGGCGAGCACGAAGAATTAGCTGTCTCCATAATAAAAACAAAGCTAAAAGGTGTCGCCAGAAATCTAATCGGTAATGAGACAACAATTACTGAAGTGATTCCTAAACTAAGAGGCAACGTCAAGGGCGAAACTGATGAACCTACAGCAGCGCAATAAAACTGCTAACCAATATACCCAAGAAATTGAGCAGATGACGAAAGCATTAGAAGGTGCATTTATAACGGATGGTTTACCTTTAGAGCTAGCCAGAAGTTATTCCACGCAGCATGCGGTCAAAGCAATGACTAAAAATTGCACAATCGATAAGGTGAAACTTATCATGCAAGCTGGCACCTTTAGTACTATGAACGATGCTGTTTCCAAATTTGTCAATAGTTGCACCGAAGCAACTGGACAGTCAAATACTGTCCTATATTTCAAGAATTATCCACAGCGCGGCTCATATCGCGGACGTGGAAATTATAGAGGTAATTCTCGTGGTAATTACAATAACTACAACAACAATTACCAAAATAACAACAATAACTACAACAACCAAAACAACAGGGGAGGACGAGGCCAATATAGAGGAAACTATAGAGGCGGTGGAAACTCGTACCAATTGCACAAAATACTGACCAAAACACTTCGGGAAACTCCCAAAGCCCTTTAAATACTCAATAGTAAAAGAAGTCAGAGTTCACACCATTAATCTCAGTCAAAATATATTCGTTTCATTTTTCAATGTAGCTACTGGAAAAGAGCTTATCTTTTTAATAGATACAGGTGCAGACATTTCCATTTTAAAAGAAACTTCGGATACCTTCCAAAACATCCAAGATGATCACATCATAGACATAAAAGGCATAAGTCAAGAAATAACCAAATCCAAAGGTTTAGTTTCTTTGGAAATACAGACAACTAAATACATAATTCCACACGATTTTCATATTCTAAATTCACATTTCCCAATTCCATGCGATGGAATAATAGGCATCGACTTTATAAAAAAATTCAACTGTCAATTAGACTTCAAGCCATCTGAAGATTGGCTTATAATTAGACCCAATAACTTAAAATTTCCAATTAATGTACCAATAACTCATAGTTCTGGCAATAATTCAATACTTCTGCCAGCAAGATCCCAAGTTATTCGGAAAATTGAGCTTAACTTAAAAGAAGACAGTGTATTTATTCCAAATCAGGAAATTCAGCATGGCATTTATATTGCAAATACCATAGCAACATCTAATAATGCCTTCATAAGACTACTAAACACAACAAATACCAACCAAGTAGTCAGTACTGATAACCTAACATATGAACCACTTTCGAACTACGATGTAGTCAATACAAATTCAGACAATAGGAAAAAATCCGTACTATCACAACTTTCAAAAAACTTCCCTCCACAGTTTAAGTCACAGCTTTCTAGCTTATGCACCCAGTATAGCGATATATTCGGATTGGAAACCGAATCAATAACCACCAATAATTTTTATAAACAGAAATTGAGATTAAAAGATGATGAACCCGTATATATAAAAAACTATCGAAGCCCACATAGTCAGGTGAACGAAATTCAAAAGCAAGTAGGTAAATTAATCTCTGACGGGATTGTCGAACCGTCAGTATCTGAATACAATAGCCCATTGTTACTTGTTCCTAAGAAATCATCCCCCGGGTCAAATGTTAAGAAATGGCGATTAGTAATTGACTACCGCTAGATAAATAAAAAATTACTATCTGATAAATTCCCATTACCTAGAATTGATGACATTTTAGATCAACTAGGTCGAGCAAAATACTTTTCATGTCTTGACTTAATGTCAGGATTCCATCAAATTGAACTCGAAAAAGGCTCAAGAGATATAACGTCCTTTTCAACGAGCAACGGCTCATATCGTTTCACGCGATTACCTTTTGGATTAAAAATAGCCCCTAATTCGTTTCAAAGAATGATGACTATTGCGTTCTCTGGTCTAGAACCTTCTCAAGCATTCCTTTATATGGATGACTTAATAGTAATTGGCTGTTCCGAAAAGCATATGCTTAAGAACTTAACAGATGTTTTTGAGAAATGTAGAAGATACAACCTAAAGTGACATCCAGAAAAATGTTCATTTTTTATGCATGAAGTGACTTTTCTAGGTCATAAATGCACTGATAAAGGAATACTTCCAGATGACAAGAAATACGATGTCATTATGAACTACCCAGTTCCGCACGACGCGGACAGTGCTAGACGTTTCGTAGCATTTTGTAACTATTATAGACGTTTTATAAAAAATTTCGCCGACTATTCACGGCACATAACAAGATTATGTAAAAAGAATGTTCCTTTTAAATGGACGGATGAGTGTGAAAATGCATTTCAATACTTAAAAACAAAACTTATGGAACCTACCTTGCTACAATATCCAGATTTCACTAAAGAATTCTGTATAATAACAGATGCAAGTAAGCAAGCATGTGGAGCGGTTTTAACTCAAAACCATAATGGACTCCAACTTCCCATTGCATACGCATCAAGAGCATTTACAAAAGGTGAAAGTAACAAATGTACTACTGAGCAGGAATTGGCTGCAATTCATTGGGCGATATTACATTTCAGACCATATATATATGGAAAACATTTCTTAATAAAAACAGACCACAGACCTTTAATATACCTCTTCTGAATGATCAATCCCAGTTCTAAACTGACACGTATGAGGCTCGAACTAGAAGAATACGATTTTACAGTCGAATATTTAAAGGGAAAAGATAATTATGTAGCTGATGCTTTATCAAGGATAACCATCAAAGATCTACAAAATATAACTAGAAATATATTGAAAGTCACTACCAGATATCAAAGTAGACAAAAATTCCGCGCGGAAAATCAAAAACAAGAATTGCCTATGCAATCTTTAAATAAAGCTTCTAAGCCCAACGTATACGACGTCATAAACAATGATGAAGTACGTAAAGTAGTGACCTTGCAGATAAAAAATTCGTTATGTTTATTTAAACAAGGCAGAAAAATTACTGCAAGATATGATGTTAGCGATTTATATACTAATGGAGTTATTGACTTAGATCAATTTTTCCAAAGGCTTGAAATGCAAGCCGGTATACATAAAATCAGCCAACTCAAAGTGGCACCGTGGGAAAATATCTTTGAATATACTTCAGTAGATAATTTTAAATTAATGGGCAATAAAATCTTGAAAACATTAAGAGTAGCGCTACTCAACCCGGTGACCAAAATAACAAATTTAAAAGAAAAGAAGCAATTTTGTCTACATTTCATGATGATCCAATTCAAGGAGGTCATACTAGCATATCAAAAACTTTGGCCAAAGTAAATAGACACTATTACTGGAAAGGCATGTCTAAAGATATAACTGAGTACGTAAGAAAATGTCAAAAATGCCAGAAAGCCAAAATAACTAAACATATAAAGACTCCTTTAACAATTACAGACACACCAATAAACGCTTTCGACAGAGTGATAGTGGACACCATTGGTCCATTGCCAAAATCAGAAAATGGCAATGAGTATGCAGTCACTTTAATATGTGATTTAACTAAGTATTTAGTTGCAATACCTGTTCCAAATAAAAATGCTAATACTGTCGCTAAAGCAATATTTGAATCTTTTATTCTGAAGTACGGTCCAATGAAGACGTTCATTACGGACATGGGAACAGAATATAAGAATTCAATTATAGACGATTTATGCAAATATTTAAAGATTGAAAATATTACATCCACAGCACACCACCACCAGACAGTTGGAACAATAGAAAGAAGTCATAGAACTTTCAATGAGTACATACGATCTTACATATCGGTTGATAAAACTGATTGGGACGTATGGCTTCAATATTTTGTCTTTTGTTTCAACACGACCCCATCTATGGCACACACTTATTGTCCATATGAGCTAGTATTCGGTAAAACAAGTAATTTACCGAAACATTTTAATAGCATAGATAGTATAGAAGCACTATATAATATAGATGACTATGCTAAGGAGAGTAAGTATAGATTAGAAGTAGCCTATAAAAGAGCTAGAGTTATGTTAGAAACAAATAAGAATAGAAATAAAATTCTATATGATCATAAAGTAAGGGATATAGATATATCAGTAGGTGACCAAGTTTTATTAAAAAACGAGACAGGTCATAAGTTAGATCCTAAATATACAGGTCCGTATATAGTAACGGAAATAGGAGATAGAGACAACATTATAATAACAAATAATAAACATAGGAAACAAACAGTTCATAAGGATAGGTTAAAAATCTTTATTTCATAAATTGTACTTAGTATGGCCATACAAAGACACACCTATATAAATAAATAAACATATATTTTTTTTAATAATTTCATTTTCTTCAATTCTAATAAAATAAAAAAAAAAAAAAGGGAATGTATTAATTAGAAATTTTTATTATAAAAATAACTTCATTATATTACGTTATTTTTCAAAAGGAGGGAGATGTAGTATGCACATATATTGAATACCCACTGTACCGAAGATACTTAAAGGGTACACACTGTAACACTTTGTTGCAGTGTTTACATATTTCAAAATCCCGGTCATAACTCCTAAGTGGCCGAAATATGATCCGATCGTTATGGATTAGCCCACACACGGTAAATGCTAGCGTCGGCATAATTGCAACGAACGGACAGCATATACATACCTCTCGCGCTTACACTTGAGAGCGCATAGCAATATACATAAGTATATAGATACGTAGCCGTCTCTCTGCCGCTGCCTGCGAGCAGCGCAGCTATGAGACTTAGCCTTAGTTAGACTTAAAGAATATTGTAAAAGAGCAGAGACCTTTCGGTCGTTGGAGCGGCACCATTGCTGCTCCAATAAATAAACTCCAAACATATTTCAATACAAAACAAAACCAAACTTATTTCAAGACAAAGACGCTCCCCCGTCTTGAGTTAAGTGCCCCTCACCTTCTCGCGGCCCTCTGTCGCAAAATAAAACCTCTTATCAAAGCACCGATCGAACGAAGTGTATATTGGTCAGATTCGGAGGTTTGTCTTCATTGGATTCGTTCCCATCCATCGTCGTTGTCAACGTTCGTATCAAATAAAGTTGCTGAGATTCAAGAGTGGTCAGAGGATAGCACGTGGCGGCATGTACCAACTAAACAGAACCCGGCAGATATTGTGTCAAGAGGTGGAGACGTAAAGGAAACGATAGAATCAATTTGGTCACAGGTCCATCGTTTTTAACGGAGCCGGAAGATAAGTGGCCAACGAGCCCTCGGTTTGATCCGTCACCAGAGATTTTGCAGATGGAAGCAAAGAAGAGTGCGGTCGGACTGACTGCAATGGTCTCTACCTCATATTTGTTGGAAGTGATAGAAGTATTTTCCTCTCACTTAAAACTGCTGCGAGTGTTCGTTTACATGGTCGGCTTTATAAAGAAGTGTAAAAAATTAGTAGTTACTTCTGATAATGTACCTTCACCTGTCGAATATCAAGACGCTTTTATTAAATTGTCCAGACAGTCCAAGAGCACGAGTATCAAGAGGAAATAAAAAATGTTAAAAAAAATCTTATTGTTAGCCCAAGCCTACAGAAGCTAAGTCCGTTTGTCCATGAAACCTCTCAGGCTGGGCTTACCTTTTCGTTGTTGCGGGTCGGGGGGCGACTAGCTAATGCTCCTATTTCGTACGATGCCAAGTTTCCAGTATTGTTGACGAAGCGCTCTCAATTTGTTCAGAGCTACGTCCGATACTTGCACGAGTCGAATTTTCATGTGGGTCCACGAGCACTAGTGAGTCTCTTGCGACAGCGCGTTTGGATAGTAAACGCTCAGGAAGTCTGCAGTCAGATAGTGCAGTCATGCATACGCTGTTTTAAATGCAAGCCTCATCTGATGACTCAAATCATGGGAGATTTACCCTTAGGTCGAGTTCTTGCTCTCCGCCCATTTTCCATATGTGGCGTGGATTTCTGTGGCCCTATTGAGACGACCTTGAAAATTCGTGGTAGGCCACCATACAAGTCCTACATTGCCCTGTTTGTTTGTTTTTCGTCTAAAGCATTTAGAAGTAGTTTCCGATTTGTCAACTGATTCCTTTCTATTGGCTTTTCAAAGGTTCGTTGGGCGCTGAAGATGTCCGCAGATCGTGCACTGCGACAACGCGACGAACTTCGTCGGAGCGAGTCGCCACTTCGCGGCACTGCGGCACCAGATCGAGAGCGAAGCGGACGAGCTGCGGCAATACGCATCAAAAAAAGGATGCGTATTTGCGTTCATACCGCCGCGGGCTCCGCACATGGGCGGACTATGGGAGGCAGGTGTGAAGTCTGCAAAGCACCTACTCCTACGAGCGGTGGGCAGCGCATGAATGTAGATAATTAAGTGGAATGTATGAAGTCTAGTATAAGTTAGTTTAGGGCGGAGCGGGAGCGCAAGTAAAGCTCTCACTTGCGCTCTCCCATGAATTCGCCCCGCTTCGCCGCACTAGATAAGCTAGGCTTAAGTTTTTTCGCGACGATATAAACTAATCTCAACAGTATGCATACATAGATTTATGTGTGAGAAAGGGAAATTATTAAGTATATAAGAAAATGGCGACGCGTCGATCAGCGTTGCCTTGGTTATTTGTATATAGAATTCCTAACAATGTTCTTAAGGGGAAATAAGATTCATGTTGCCTAAATCTCAGCAACATGAATAGATACAAAGTTGCCCAAATGCATTCCGTTCCTCAACATCCCGGCCCGCCCTGAAACATCGTTTCTGAATTTGGTAGAACTGCGATCTTGGTTATAGCGCGAGTTGCTTCTCCGGAAGCAGTTTTCAATTTGACAGCACGAACTCTACCATCTGTTCCTGTGTGAGTTGACATGACCCTTGCAAGAGGCCAGGCTGCTGGCGGAGTATTCGAATCCTTGATGAGAACAACTGATCCCAATTCCACATTGGGTTGCGGGGTTCCCCACTTGGGGCGATGCTGTAGCGTAGTTAGGTATTCCTGGTGCCAGCGCTTCCAGAATCCTTGGTATAGTGCTTGAACTTCCTGCCAGTAGTCCAGTCGATTTTCCTGTATGTGGCTCATGTCGCCTTCGGGAATTGTTGTGAATGATCTGCCTATCAACAGGTGTGCTGGAGACAGATATGTGACGTCGGTGTCCGGTGTATAGTACAGTGGTCTTGAGTTTACCACTGCACTTATTTGTGCTAATAGGGTGTGCATCTGTTCAAACGTTAGGATAGTGTTGCCAATGACGCGGCGCAGGTGAAGGTTGACTGATCTTACGGAAGACTCCCACTTTCCTCCCCAGTGAGGTGCTTACGGTGGAATGAAGACCCATTTAATGCCTTCATCTGCCAATGTCTGCGAGACTCGATCCTTATGCTGTGAAGATGCCAGGAGTTGTTGCATTTGAGCGACATGAATCTTCTCAGAGCTGCCAGAAATGTCTCCGTGCTGAGATCAGTGACTAGTTCCAGGTGTAGTGCCGAGGTGACGAGGCACACGAAGAGGCATATGCATCCCTTTGACTTCTTAGCGTTGCGACCCTTTCGATCCTTGAGAGTAATTGGTCCAGCGTAATCACATCCAGAATTGACAAAGGGAAGTGATTGTGTGATTCTGATACTTGGCAAGTCGGACATGAGTTGATGCGTAGTATGGTGTCTTTGACGAAAGCATCTGATACAGTTGTGGGTGACCTTTCTTATCAGGTTGCGTGCTCCAATTATCCAATATCGTTGGCGAACTATTACAAACAGTGCAGATGTGCCTGGGTGTAAGTTTACCCAGTGCTCGTGTTCCAGGATTAGCTTCGTAATGTGGGGTGCCTTAGGGAGTAATATCGGGTGTTTGACTTCTTCTGGTAATTGAGATGGCCTCAAACGGCCTCCAACTCGTAGCAGACCATCCTGTCCAATGCACGGGGTTAGCTTGAATAACTGCGACCTGTTTCGCAGTGGTTGATCCTTTTGTATAAGCCTTCTGTCATCTCCAAAGCACGCATGTGCGTTCCGCAGGCATACTATTTGTGCTGCCTTGATTTCTTCAAAAGACAGTATCGTGGATTCGACTCGTTTTCGTGGCTCTTTCAGTCTTTGAATAAAACGTAAAACATAGCCCACGGTATGTACCAGCCTTTGCCAGGATGAGGCGCGGTGGACTAGTTCGTCAAATTCTGATAATGAATTGTACATCTTGGCGTGTGACATGAGTTCTAATAACTCTTTCCTAATAGCTATTAGCTCATTCTCGTTGTTCGATCCAGTAAGTAAATCGTCTACGTAGAAGTCCTCCAAAAGGATTTTCGATGCAGTAGGATATTGCTCCTTGTGATCATAGGCCCGTTGTTCTAACACTCGTACAGCCAGGTATGGTGCACAAGCGGTTCCATAAGTTACAGTGCCTAATTGATAGGGCTTAAGAGGCGCTGATGGATGCTCTCGCCAAACAATACGTTGATAGTTTTGATGATCCGGGATTACCCCAATTTGGCGAAACATTTTGACGATATCTGCAGAGAATACGTATCTATACATTCTGAAGCGTAGGCATACGGAAAAGAGATTGCGTTGAATACTAGGCCCAATGTGTAATACGTCATTTAGGGCAACTCCGTTGGCGTCCTTAAATGACCCGTCGAATACGACCCTAAGTTTTCGCCCAACTATAGGATGATGCGGCAATAGAAGAAATTGCGTGAATCGAAGCTTGGTGTTCTGATTTCGTGCATATGGCCAAGAATGATGTATTCCTGCATAAACTTGATGTACCTTTCTCGTAAATCCTGATTGCGCTGTAGTTGTCTTTCTACAGCCATGAACTGGGATTGCGCTCCCTGGAAATTGTCTGCAAATTTCGGGTTTGCTATTTTAAAAGGTACCTCGACTTCCAGCGTCATCCCTTTTGTGAGTTTCGAGGAAATGTTTTTCCACCTAGTCTTCGTCGGGATCCTTGTGTGCGTAGCTTACTTCTTTTATCTCCCAAAATCGTTGTAGTGTAGTGTCAATGTTGCATGTGGAGAATAGAGTTGTAGTTGTTGGAGACTGATTAACTCCAACCGTTGTGATGACCCATCCAAATATTGAAGATATGGCAATAAGATTGCCCATGTTGTGCATCTTTTGGCCGGTTAGGATGGGCCAAACGTAGTCGCTCCCCAATAAAATGTCTATCGGGGCCACTGATGCGAAGTTGGTATCCGCCATCAGGAATCCATTGAACACATTGAGCGATGATGGATCGACATTGTGTCTCTGCAGTGAAGATGTGATCTTACTTAGAACGTGTGTGGTAATCTTAAGCGTGTTGTCCGAAACTCTAGATTTGAGATGCATCTGAGTGACCCCTCTGGTTGCCTCAGCCTTGATGGCAGAAATTCCTGACACTAGAATTCGTGATGATGAACGTGCTAGCCCAAGTGCGTTGATGCAACGTTCCGAAATGTATGACAATTCAGATCCACTGTCGAATAGTAGCCGGCAGCTTGTATATATCCCATTTGCGTTTTGGACATATACCAATGCAGTCGGCAGCGTGCTTTGGCGACGCCCATAATTGTTTGGAATTGCTACAGAGCCTTGTGCGTCTGCAGCCGATTGTGGGCCGTATGCTCGGGCGATGTGACTCACTGTCACCGATGTATTGTGGGGAGCGTCCTGATTACGCTGGTCCTCCCTTCCTGTTGACACAGTCTGTGCCGTATTCTGCGAACTGATCGTGGTTGCTGCAAAGCCTTGCGCGTTTGCAACCGGTTGTACATGCAATAAAGTATGATGCCGAGCATGGCATAACCTACAGTTAAATTTGGATTCACACTGCCTGGTAAAGTGTCCAGGCTTCAAACAGTTGAAACATACCGATTTCTCGTTTGCCGTTGCTCTTCGTTGTTCACAACTTAGCGCCAGAAAATCCGCAGATTGTGCCAGATCGGGTCCGTTCATGTTGCCCTTGACGCCATTGCTTCTCTCGACAGCCATCATAATTTGCATAGGTTTTCTCGCCTTTTCAACTTGCTTGATCTTGCCATCCCCGATGCTTTGTCGTTGACTGAGTTCAAACTCCTCACAGCGTGTATCCAGGAACTTGAACAAATTCTTGGTTGTTGGTGATTTTAGATCGCTGCTTTCCTTGATCCATTTGCGACGTGTTTCTGCATCCATTTTTTGCAAAATTAGAAAAATGATCCAGCAATCACGTGTGTTTTCCCCAATTGCGTCCAATGCACGAACTATTTCGTTTGCTCCATCCGTCACTTTCCTTAGCACTGATACATCAATCTTTGTTGTATCCGGTAGCTTTGTGAACTGTTCTAATAATGAAAACTCAATATGGCGTGGTCTGTCGTACCTCTCGTTTAAACGCGACACTGCTGTTTCATATGCGCTGTCAGTAATTGGCAAATGTGCAAATAGATTCGCTGCTTCATCGGTCAATAGTGATTTCAAATAGTGAAACTTCTGTGTATCTGATAGTTGTCGCTTCTTATGGATAGTGCTTTTATAGATATCCCAAAATGCCGGCCATTCCTTGTAGTCTCCCGAAAAACGTTTGATTTGATTTTTCGGTAGTTCATTATGCGTTGCTACCGCGTTCATTGCGTCATCTTGTGAAATAGGTGTGCTTGCTGCTTCAGAAACAGCCATTCGTTCTAGCATCTGTTGTTGTTGTTGTAGTAACCGGAAAAGTGCATCTCCATTACCCGGCATTGACTTATTGCTTTGAGCGCTGGTTTGTGGCTCCAGTGAGCGCTTTCCTGAGACAAGTAACTCCCTTGCCCTCAGGTTCCTTTCTTCGTACTCCTCGTAGTCGTTGGCTGGATCTACGTACCCATCGACCGCATCGTGAAGCGATATCTTGTCGCCAATCTTCTCGAATTCGCAGTCGATCCAACAAGACATCGATTCCATCCTTCGTTTGTGTTGCAGGTAAACGCTCAGCTAAGGACACGATCCTCGTGATCGTACCCTTCAGTCTGCGGCGGCCTACAACCAGCAACTTGTATTCCTCCATTTAAGGCAATATTCCGTGTAGTGGTGAATTATTCCTCCAGTCAATCCGGTCGAATGACCAAACGTTACTATGGTCGGAAATGAAACTGCTTCTCAGTGGACTGTATATGAATTCTGTGGTGATTATTGATTGACGGTTAAGAAATAACTGAATAAACTAAATGCGACGCAGCGCAATGATGCCTTAGGTATACATACATAGATTTATGTGTGAGAAAGGGAAATTATTAAGTATATAAGAAAATGGCGACGCGTCGATCAGCGTTGCCATGGTTATTTGTATATAGAATTTCTAACAATATTCTTAAGGGGAAATAAGATTCATGTTGCCTAAATCTCAGCAACATGAATAGATACAAAGTTGCCCAAATGCTTTCCGTTCCTCAACATACTACTTTTCTGTATACTATATACAGAAAATATAAACTCATGAAAGAGTATCTGACCGCGCATTATTAGTGGATGGTGACATAAGTCTACTTCCTAGGACTCGCTCTCCCAGGAGGATTACAGATATCAACTTCAGAGACATTTATTTGGCCGATTCAGGAAAAGGCGAAATCCAAAAAAAACTGCACAAAAGCTAAAACTAAGGAAGGGTGGTTTGCTTGGATAACAACCAGAATTTACTGTCAAGTAGGTCGGTTGGCCACAAGCTACAATAGTTTTGTTCCTCTTTTTCATATTCTCTTTCACACACCTATCACTCTCAAGAATCTTTTAATCATCAATCTCTAAAAATTACAAAAGCAGAGCTTCAAAGGTGAGCTTTCGATAAAGCATGGAGTAAATCAATTTTATTATCTTATCTTTTCGCACACTTATATATTTTGCTATGTTGGCATATTGAATATCTCATAAATAACTAGTCACTATTTTGCACTCAACCTCGATGAGAATTTTTAAATAACACCTTGATTTTCGTAAGAAATGTTTTTTGGATAACGTAAAATTTGCGAAACAGATTACATTAAATATTAAATTTCCTTAGGTGAATTTCAGAGAGCTAATAGAGTAAGCTAGTCAATCTCAGGTATATGTAGGAGTTATTAGGAGTATGATGGGTATTGATCACTCTGATACATGAGGAGGCCAGTGGCTCATCCGAATTTTGCTTTCACTTTTCACTTTACAAAAGAAAAGAATTGCCCGATCTGTAAAACATCCTGCCAAGGGGAACCAGTAGGAAGAACAGAAAGTGTCGCACATCACACGAGGCAGAGGTTCGCCAGTTCACAGGTAGAGAACGTAGAGAAGAGGGTGGCGTATATGGAGAATACAAGTCGAGAACAATCGAGTGGTCAAGAAAACATAGAAAGCATTTTGCATAAAGGGTATGCAAAATGAGTTGCTCACACTGTTGACAGAAAAAATGACTCTTTTAATTCAGTTAAATTTGGCAGCCACGACCCAAAAAGCATCATTGCAAGGAGTGGCTAACGCAAGACCGTCTTTCGACCAATTGCTATGTATAGATGCAGGGCAACAAATGAATTTCGAACCCCGATGAACTTTAACTTACCACCCACGTCGAACAACTTTAACCTTTTACAAAGACCTGTCAAGGTATCCCATGTAATGAGTGGGTGGAAGTGGCGTTTTAGTGGTGCCGATGGAGGCATAAAAATTGATAATTTCATTTATAGAGTTCAGTGTAACGAACTGTTTTTGCTATATTTTGTTCGCAACAAATGCCGCGACTAGCTCACAGAGGTTGAGGGTACGTTCCACCGAATTTATAGATTCGACGTGATTGCCCGAGTTTCAATGAAACCCCCTTATTGTCTTTACTTTACAAAATAAGAGGATCTCACCGGCTGTTTGGCTCAGCCGACCGACCGCTCGCCCTTCCGTCGATCCCCGATCCCCGCTCCGGGTTGGTGCCAATACACACGCCCTCCCAAAGCTTGCGCCCGGCAGGTCGTGTGGTCCTCGTTCGGACTCACGGACTCTGGTTGCGGGGCCTGTGTTGTCGCTGCCGTCTTCTGCGCTGGTCTTCTGCTGCCGCTGCTCCCGTCTCCGCCGCTCCCTCGTCGTCGCTGCTCCTCTGACGCTGATGCTCCCTCGTCAATGCTGCTGTTTCTTCGTTGTCGCCGTCGCTCCCTCGTCGTCGCCTCTGCTGTTGCTGCTCCTCCTTTATGGGTGCCGTGGACCTTCAGAATCTTTGGCTCGCTGCACTTGCCCTTTCGCCGTGGCCGGCACCTAATCTGTGTTAACAGGCCGAGTGGCTCACCTCCCAGGCATACGCCGGGCAGGATATGCCCCTCGCTGCTTAGCGGCCGGATCAGGGCACGAAGGGCCTACCTACCGCACAGTCACGCCCCCGGTCGAGTTCGCCACTCGCCTCCAAACACCTGCGTGTCTACGCTCCGCAGGATCTATGGTAGGCCAGAGGTTTGGGCGTCGCGTCTCCTTTGACTCCCTGCGTGGTTTTACTGTTGGGCTTGAGTTCCCGAGCTGGCTATCCCTCGCGTTACAGGATCACACCTGGATCGAACGGTCAGGAGCAGGCAAGGCGTACGCCAGGCTGATCCGTCGTTGCCGCTACTACACCAGGATACCTGTTGTGTCCGGGAATAACTCCACCCGACTCGTTTACCCTTGGGCCTCAGTTTGCCGCGGATCCTTGATCCTTTCCCCTTACTCCTTGCTTGACTCGCGTACCGCCGCCGGACTTACCCACAGGGGGTCCTTAAGCTATTAATCGAAGATCCTTGCTCACTCGCTTAAAAGCCCGCACTTAAGACTGTCGGACTTACCCACGGGGGGTCCTTCAGCCTGCACTCCTAATCCTTCTAAGGAAACCTTGTTGTAATATACGCATATATTTGTATCAAAGCAGCAACTTGGTAACTTGGCAACCCTGTACCAATATGTATTAGTTCTTAAGTTCTTTTGTTCAAGTTCAGTTCTAACTCAAACGTAAAGCACGAAAGTCCAATGTAAGGGACGCGATCATATTATCAACAATTTAATAAACTGCACTTTATATTCCTTTTCATTCTTAATAACCGACTACCACTTTATCTGGCTGTTGACCAAAATATCAACAGGTTATGGGCCCAGATCGCGATAGTTAAGAGAATGAAATGCTGAACGAAGAGTTCTGAGAAAAAGGGTAAATTGTGAAATAGGCAAGCTATGAAAAATGGCGAGTGCTTTTATAAAAATTGAACCGCTAAGCGCGGAGAATTATGACACATGGAAATTGAAAATGCGTGCAGTGCTCGTGAAAAGCGAACTATGGCAGTACGTAGATGGTACAAACATTTGTCCAAAAAAAAATTGAAGATCGGGATGCATGGAAAATGCAAGATGAAAAGGCGCGCGCGGATATATCGATTAGTACATCGGAATTAAATATAATCGAAAGTTGCGCGACATCCAGAGATTGCTGGATACGGTTACAAGAAACGTTTCAATCAACGGGACCAGCGCGAAAAGCGAGTCTGCTGAAACATGTGGCATTATCGAGATTGCAAGAAGGTAACGACATAAGGCAACATGTCGTCAACGAATTTTTCGACGCAGTGAAAAAGCTAAAAGAAATCAACGTAGCAATAGGCGACGATTTGCTTGCTATCCTTCTCTTATATAGTCTGCCGGGTTCCTACGAAACATTTAGGTGTGCCATGGAAACAAGAGACGATTTGCCAGGGCCAGAAGTGTTACGCGTAAAAATATTAGAAGAGACAGATGCGTGAAAGACAAAAAGTGATTGTGACGAACAAAACGCATTATTTCCTAACCGCCGAAAAGGCAAAGTAGAGAAGAAAGAAACGAGAACTTGCTATAAGTGTAATAAGCAGGGACACTTAGCAAGAAACTGCAAGAATAGACAGAAAAATGAAAATAGCGAGAATCGCGCGAATAAAACGGAAAATAAGAAAGAAGCGCTAAATATTTGCGAATATGGTTATTCAGTGGAAATGCAAAACGAAATGTGGTGCCTAGATAGCGGTTGTACGGCACATATGAGTTCAAACAAAAATATGTTTGAGAGTGTAACAAAGGTCGAAAAGACTTTGCATTTGGCAAATAATAATACAACTAGGGTAAACGGTATTGGCGACATTAATATTGAAGTCAGAAACAAACAACAAAAGAAAGAAATATGATTCATGTGTCTGAGTTGCGCCAAAATTTATTGTCAGTTTAAAAAATGAGGCAATTATTATGAAAAATAATAAAGTGTGGTTAAGCGCGAAACGGTATGGAAACTTATATTATTTGAATACCGAAAAACAACAGGCGAATTTGGTGAATTCTAACGTTAAAGAAATCGATTTGTGGCATTATCGTATGGGACACTTAAACGAAAATGACTTAAAAGGCATGGCCATAAAAGGGAAAGTCCACGGTATGAAATTAAATCGCGAAGAAAAACTCTCACAATGTGAAATTTGCTTAAGTGAAAAACTAACCGCAAAAAGGTAACTAAGCGCAAAAGAAAAGGAACAGGAATAGCAGGCATTGAGCTACAACAGCAGCAAGAAAGTGGGTCATCCAGCGATACAGAATCTGAAGATCAACCCCAGCCCCAACGTTTTGGTAAAGGGCGTCCCAGATCAGTGAGGACCGGCCAGCGTGGAAGACCACGCAAAATATACCAACAAGCAGCAAAAGAGGGCAACGAGAGCAGTCAAGAAGATAGCATGGGCTCATCCTCTCAAGAAACGTTCGAGGAGTTTGAGGTGGCATTTGCGATGGACGCAGACGATCCAACGACAATCGACGTTGCGAAAAGATGGGATCGGCTGGATAAGGGCAGCTGAAGACGAATTTTTGGCGCAGGTTCTCAACAACACTTGGCAAGTTGTTGAACGTTGAACCAACCGACAAATAATTGGCAACAAAATGGTTTTCCGAACCAAAGACAATGGCACATCCAAGGGTAAGAAGAAGGTGAGGCTAGTGGCAAAGGGCTACGCACAAAAACCAGGCGAAGACTTCTATGAATCGTACTCCCCCGTTGCACGATTCACATCAGTTAGACTATTGGCAGCCTTAGCGGCACAGTCTGATATGGAGATCCACAAAATGGACGTAGTAACGGCATACCTAAAAGGTGAACTGGAGGGAGACGTGTACATGAACATCCCAGAAGGTTTCAACGAATTTATGGCAGAATTGGCATCAAGAGTTCCAATTGGTTCCAATCAGAAGAATCCAGAAGCGAAATACGTCAAAACAGCCAAGCAGTGGATTCAGGCAGTAAAGCGGATGAAAAATCCAGTCTGCTTAATCAATAAGGCCTTTTATGGATTGCGACAATCAGGCTTTCTTTGGTATCAGAAGCTGACTACAAAACTTAAGGAAATTGGACTTGAGCCTACCGAGCAGGACCCATGCATGTTTATAAAAAAGGAGGAGAAGAAAATTCTACTGGTGACGATTTACGTGGATGATTTGCTATTAACTTCAAATAATCCGAAATGGCTGCATCAATCAAATTGCATCTCAGCGCAGAGTTCCAGATGAAAGATATCGGCCGAGTGAAGATGTGTTTGGGAATGGAATTCCAACAAGATCTACAAAAACATTGCGTATTCATCTCACAAGCGAAGTACATCGATACCATATTGAAGAGATTTGGTATGACAGAATGCAAACCTGCATTGACATTAATTGAAGCAAAAAGCAACCTGAAGCGACCAGAGGCATTCGACGAGATCGAGATGAAAAGGTATCCTTACCAGAGTTTAATTGGTACTTTAATGTTTCTTGCAGTGACAACTCGTCCAGATATTGCATATGCATTGAATTTTTTGAGCCAGTTCAACTCTAGCTACAATGAAGAACACTGAAGAGCGGCAAAACGTGTACTGCGCTACCTAAACGGATCAAAGGAGCTAGGTCTTCTTTACAGCAAAAATGAAGAAGACCTATACGGTGTGGTCGATGCAGACTGGGGCGCCAACATGAAAGATCGGCGCTCATATTCGGGGCAAGCGTTTATACTTGCCGGCGCTACCATAAGCTGGGAGGCGCGAAAACAGCGGACTGTGGCTCTATCCAGTACTGAGTCCGAGTACTTAGCCATGTCCGAGGCAGTAAAGGAGGCTTTATACCTAAAGAGTCTTCTGGAGAGGATCGGCAGAAAAGGCAGACCTATACGCATCTACCATGACAACCAAAGCGCGCAAAAACTGGTTAAAGGCTTTGGTTTTCATCCCCGCACAAAGCATATCGACGTGCGCCACCACTTCATCCAGGAAAAACATAAGAGTGGCGACATCGAAATTGAATACATGCCGACGGAGCAGGTGCCAGCCGACGTCCTGACGGAGGGATTAAGCAGCAGCAAACATCGTGACAGCATATCATCATTGGGCATCACTGTATTTAATTAAGTTGAATAATTAAAGTTATAAATTGCTACTTTGAGGGGGCGTGTTCTAATATACGCATATATTTGTATCAAAGCAGCAACTTGGCAACCCTGTTCCAATATGTATTAGTTCTTAAGTTCTTTTGTTCAAGTTCAGTTCTAACTCAAACGTAAAGCACGAAAGTCCAATGTAAGGGACGCGATCATATTATCAACAATTTAATAAACTGCACTTTATATTCCTTTTCATTCTTAATAACCGACTACCACTTTATCTGGCTGTTGACCAAAATATCAACAAACTTTCCTACTTGAATGTCAGACTTATCCACTCTTTCTTTGGATTTGGGGGGTCTTTCACTCAACTCTTCCAGCTTCCCTAGAAGACTAGGTCCCGATTTGCTCCAGGCGCCCTCCTTATATAGTGCTAGAGGCGCCCGTTAATCCTTGCAAATCTACTTCCTGCCGTTAATCCTCTGCTCATTTACTTTCTCCGTTAGCTTTCTCCAAACCCGCCGTCGTTCTATCGGGGGGCTTTCTTTATTGTCCCTCCCCCGATTGCCCTGCTTGGGCCTCCGATCCGCATTGTTTTTGTGCCGGTCATCGGACTTCGTCCAGATACCCCGCGATCCCCCTTGGTCATTCCAAATGCATTTCTGTGTTTTGTGCATTTTCTAAACACAGCTGATGAGATGAGTACCCAATCGCTTATGTGTGTAAAAAGCTTAACAGAGCCCAGCGAAATTACTCTGTAACTGGCCTCTGTAGAAGGCCATAACTTCACTATCATAACCGATCACGCATCTCTCAAGGGGTCGAAGAGTCAAACGGATCTGCATTCCCGTTTAGTGAGATTGGTCCTCAAGTTACAGGCGTTTAGGTTCACGATTGAGCATTGTAAAGGGTCGCTGAATGTCGTTCCGGATGCCCTTTCGAGAGTACATGAGGACGAATTTGCAAGCATAGAGTCCTCTCATGGGTTGTTAGTAGATACCGCCTCGGAACATTTTAGAAGTCCCGAGTATATGAGTCTGATAGTGCGAAATCCAATAGAACATGCAACAGGAGAGACGCTCCACGACGTATACATTTGGAAGCTGTGGGTACCCGTACAACTGGTACGTGATGTTTTGAAGAACGCGCATGATCATCCGCTTGCATCTCACGTCGGAGTTCACAAGACGCTTGAGCGAGTAAGACGCTATTATTACTGGCCCGTCTTGGTGGGAGACGGTAAGGCGTATATTGGCGGGTGTGAATGGGGAATGTAAGGGACCCAACAGTCCCTTAAGACCTCCGATGGGTAAGGCTCCTGAAAGATTCTTTCAGCGGATTTATTTTGATTTCCTGGGTCCATAGCCTCGTTCAAGGAGTGGAAATATAGCTATCTTTATAGTCTTAGACCACTTTTCAAAGTTTGTATTTGTCAAAGCCGTTAAGAAATTGGAAGCAGCAGTCGTGATTAAGTATCTAAAAGAAGAGTTGTTTCACCTCGGCGGGGTTCCAAAAACAGTTGTATCTGATAATGGTTCACAGTTCACATCAGAACAATTTTAAAAGCTTCTGAGGGAACATAGGATTACCCACAAGCTGACTGCAATCCATTCGCCACAAGCAAATGCGGCAGAACTCGTTAACCGATCGTTAACCGATTATGTTGATATCAGCCAAGAAGACATTAGGAAATTTAAATACTCCTACTCGAGGCGCATGTCATCCTTCATGATACGTGTGCCAGTGCCGATGTTTGTGACAATATGTTCGCCTGCCTTCTGGCCAGAGGACATATTTGTACAAGAGCATCAGCCGAGTAAGGTAAAGAATAAAAATTCGAAGCCTGCTGGAGTCAAGCTCCCAACATCTGTCCAATCCGACTCTTCAAAAAACTAACACGTTCTATCAATCTTACCTATCAGAACTGTCGGGGCCTACGTAGCAAGCTCCCTAGACTTTATTCTGATAGTCTTTCCTTTGCGTCCCATATTATAGTCTTTACTGAAACTTGGTTAAAGCCGGAGATCTTTTGCTCCGAAGTTTTTCCAAGTAGGTACACCACTTTTAGACGTGACCGACCTCTGCGAAGAGGAGGAGGAGTCTTAATTTCTATTGACTCCAATTTTGTTTCTGAAGAGGTAAAGTTACCAGAGTTTGGTGATTTCGAATTTATTTGCGTTAAAGTCATATTGTCTGCTCAATCGTTGTTTATTACATGTTCTTACATTCCACCATCTTCCGAGCCGCCTACATACTGGCATCACTTGTCGGCTATACAGGCTGTTACCAATCTTATGTCAGATATTGACCTTCTGATAGTTCTTGGCGACTTTAATTTACCAGAACTCAATTGGTCAATTTCTGAAAATTTAACTTTCTTATCACTTTCCACCCATCACGATTTCACGGCGGGCATCTTTGACCTGTCCCTAGGCCAGATCAACCATGTTAGAAATTCGTTAGGTCGGCTTCTTGACTTATGATTTGTATCGGATCCAGATAGTACCACACTTTCCAGAGCGTTGCCCCTCTCAACCCCTGAAGATCCATACCATCCAACGCTTGAAGTTTCAATTGAAACCAATTCTGGTGTCAATCAGAAGCCTTCCTGCGTATCAAAGAAGATTCGTTGTTTTCGTAAGGCTGATTTTCGTAAACTTAATTTATTAATTGATACTTTTGACTGGTCCGATATTCTGGCATGCACTGATATAAATATCATCCTAGATAAATTTTATTTGACATTAAATTCATTTTTTGACTTAAGCGTGCCGTGGAAATATCCGTCCGCTACAAATAATCCCCCTTGGTTTACAAGGTGCCTAACAAAATTAAAAACATATAAAGACAGGCTTTTAAATATAAAAGAACCTGTAGCAGCATAGATTTCTTAAGATACTTAATAGCTCGGCTAAATTTCACCGTGCATAACGCTGAATGTTATAAAAATTATATTCGCCGCTGTCGGATTCAGTTCACTCAGGATCCAAAGCAGTTTTATAACTTAGTAAACACGAAGCGTAAACATGTATCTTTTCCTTCCCTACTTACGTATCAAAATTTATCAGCGACTTCGGATCAGGCCATTGCGGATTTATTCGCAAAATTTTTCCAAACAACTTATTTACCTCCTAACACTTCAGATCAGCCATACGCTTACAACATTCAACCAACTAATAGTATATTTGTTCCATTTCTTTCTGAAAACAATATACTATTGGATCTTCAAAAGGTAAAACCAGTTTATTCGCCAGGCCCCGACGGAGTACCAGCCTGTGTGCTAAAATACTGTGCTAGGGCTCTGTGCAAACCTCTTCAAAAACTATTTAACTTATCTTTGGAGTCTTCGATTTTCCCCTTTAAATGGAAGGAATCTTTCATAATTCCTCTGCACAAAAAGGGGAAAAAATCCGATGCTGCCAACTACAGAGGCATCTCAAAATTTAATTGGAGTTGACATCCTTTGTTGTAGATGGCTTCCAAAACTGATGTTATGATGACTTTAGTAAAGCATTTGATTCAGTTAATCACTCACTCTTGTTGAGTAAACTAAATCATTTGGGATTCTCAACCGACCTCATTACGTGGATCTCCAGCTATTTAAATGGAAGAACACAGAGAGTCTTATTTAAAAATCAATACTCCCGCTTAGTCCGTGCCACATCTGGTGTCCCTCAAGGAAGCCATCTTGGCCCATTACTATTCACTCTTTTTATAAATGACTTGCCCCCATCCATAACGAACGCGCTGGTACTAATGTACGCAGACGATGTTAAGCTTTGTCTGCAATATAAGTTCCCGTCTGCCCAAAACAGACTCCAGTCGGATCTTGACAATTTTCAAAAATGGTGTTTAGCTAATGACTTAGTACTTAACGGATCAAAATGCAAACTTATGTCTTTTTATCGTACTAGTCCTCACCAGGCTTCGTACAATCTCTCTGGGATTGCCTTAGAAAAATTAACTCAGGTTAATGATCTTGGTGTCCTCTTAGATATAAATCTTAAATTTTCCGACCATATTTCTTCAATGGTTAATAAGGCTAAAGGTGTTGTCGGTTTTATTAAAAGATGGGCTAAGGAATTTAACGACCCTTACATTACTAAAAGCTTATTTATATCCTTGGTCCGCCCGATACTGGAGTACGGTTCATGTGTCTGGTGTCCCCAATACGGTGTTCATCAAGACCGCATAGAATCCGTACAAAAAAACTTCTTATTATTTGCTCTTAGGGGACTTAACTGGGACGCAAATCTTCACCTACCTTCGTATAATAGTAGACTCCTACTAATAAACTTACCCTCCTTAAAAAATCGTAGAACAATGCTGGGTGTCGTTTTCCTACACAACCTTATTAATGGTGATGTAGATAGCCAGCACTTACTAACACGCTTACAGTTTAACGTTCCGAATAGAAGGACCAGAAATTTTAGTCCTTTATTCTTAAGCCATTGTAGATCGACATATGCACAGCATGATCCCCTTAGGATTTTATGTTCGAACTACAATGGTCTGTATAATATTATTTCTCTTTCTTCCCTGTCAAATTTGAAAACCTGCATTTTAAATTACCTACAAGAACATACTAATTCTTCCTCGTTTTCTTTATAATCCTTCTATTTAAACTTATATACTATACTCATTATACTAACTCGAATTTATTCCCGCGATTCGAGCCGTACGTTATGCGGCAGGCGCCCCTCGGTCGGTTGGGCGGGAGGTGGGCTGTACGTATGCAGTGGGAACCGCGCGAAAAAAAAAAAAAAAAAAAGACTGGGACGCAAATTTAAGCAGCACTCGGAGAAGATCTCCAAGGAAAATTAGTCGGACCCTATCATGCAAATGATTTGCGCCAGTAACTATAGCGGGATCTGCCTTGGTGAATTTACCCCCAAGTCAGATTTTAGTGGGGGTGTTGTAACGGCTAGGTTTGAAAAGAAGGGATTTGTGAATAAGCCATCTAGCGGGGGATAGATCAACCACTCTAGTATTGCCATAGGGTGGTTACGAATCACCCATAGGTAGTTAGAATTCGTATGCAGACTATCGATAACATGACTTATCAAAATCTGCAGAGTATATATGTACATATATTTATATAGTAACATATCAACAAAATTTCTTTAGGTGTATATCAGTAAATTTTGTAAACCGAAGCTGAAGCCTTTTGTATTGAAATTCGTAATCCAGCTGCAAATAGCCTCATTCCAATATTTGTAAAAAAACAAACTTTTAATTATTCCAATTCGTCTGAAAACAGCCTCATTTCAGATTTCCAATTTCTAAGAGTCACTTCAGATTGAAAACCAAAACCATATTTTGGTAAATAGAATCCCGACTAAAATCTTTCTCACTCCTTTTAAGTGAATTAAAACTAAAGAGATCATACCATTCTTAAATGGGAACCCACTTCACAGGAAAATTCACATTTTCTTGTCACCTCGATTAATTGAGACCCAAAAGCCGTCCACGTCAACTGATACCTCAAGTAAGAGGTTCCGACTCAATTAATTCTCTTCAGAAAACAAAGCCTCTCAGAGAGAAAAGCTTCTTTCGAGCTTTGATCTGCAAAAAGCTTCAGCAATGGTAGCTATAAAAAGGACTAAGAGCCCCAAAGTTAAGTTAGTTCGAAAATTCTAAAATTCTAAGCAGTAGTTCACTGAATCACACTGTATCAAAACCGAAACTCAAATAAAAATATATTTTTTTTTAATTTTAACATCCGTGTTGAATTCAACAACAATTTCCTTGTGGTTGTCTAAACGCTTTGTGAGGGTCACTTTTACGAGCAGGTTTTAAGACAAAAAATATATATAAGTATTAGGCTTATAAATACAATACATTTGTAGACAATATCTTGTTTTTGTTGATTGATTAATGATTCTTTAAGTTTTATAATTGGTTTTGGTTCATGTAGAGTTACATTGGTACTTGACAATAATATTTTATATTCATTTATATTCTTTGAAGTAGTGAATTTGATATTTCTTATTTCAAGTGTACATTGGCTTAATTGTGAAATATTTCCTTCAATTGTTTCATTAAATAATTCACAATTTTGGTTAATTTGGTTATTTGTATATTATTACAATATTTGGTTCAATGTATTTTAAAAATTCTTTTTCTGAAATATAAGTGTGTTCACAAAATGCTAATTGATTTGAAAGGATGTTTGAAGTACATTTGTCAGTTACTAAATATTTTTGATCCATTACATTTACTAAAGGAAATGTAATGGCATTTTCCAAATAATAAACTGAATTTCATATCATAAATTCTGATTTTGTTTTCATATTTTTTTTTATTGCTAACTCTTTTTTATCTTCTTCTGTTAGTGTACCAAACAAATATTTTTGAGCTGATCCTACAATATTGATTAATCCCCGTCTATTTGATGGGGTAATCCCTTTTATTTTATGTTTTGTTTGTTTAAATGTCGATGCTATATTAGGAATTATTTTAAATAAATTTTCATAATTTATAAATTAATGGTATGTATTTAATATTGGTAATATTGGTATGTATTTTATATTTGTTTTATTTATTTCTATCATGTGGTTTTTGTAATTAAGATGTATTTTTATAGTTCCTGTATTCAATAGTAAATAGACATTTTTTTAAGTAATTGGGACAATACTAATTTGTTGAGGCGTTATTAATGTTAACGTTGCCCATGGTACTATTATCATCACTTTCAATATCAGAGTCAGAACTTTCAACATTTCTGAAATAACGAGAAAAATGGTTTTTTAAGTTTATTAAATTTACTTTTGTGTTTTATTACTTTGTGACCCCTATTTCCTGCCAGTGTTTCTCATCTTTTTATATAATTTTTCCTGTTTTCTTAAATGGATTAACAAGTTTCGGCTTACGTTTCATATCTTTTTCAACTTTTGCATAATTTAAATCTACCTCATAATCTTCCCGTTTTTCATTAATTTTATCAATTTTTGATTCTTTTATTTTTTTGATATTTTTATTAGGTTCCATACCAAAAATAAATGTTTCAGCAGGGGTTCTACCTGTAATATCATGTGTTATTTGTGTCATGATTATAAACATATGTCGCTTTTTCGATATTCATGAGCTTGTCTTTAGCATCATTAAGTGTATTTATGATTCGTAATTTTTCATTAATTGTTTTGTGAACTCTTTCTATATCAGCTATACCATTCATGCTTCTAGTAATTTCGATCTCAATAATTTATTTTTTTTATTATAACTTTTACTTCTTTAGTTATTTAGGCCAGTAAATAAGTGATATTTCTTGAAAATCAAACTCTTGTTTATTTACTCTCTTCGACAGCTTTTAGGTTTGACGATCTTTCCGTCCAACGCGTCGAGAGCACCGTCGTGATAATCTATCAGGTCCCTTATTTTTCTTTTCCAAATCGGCCAATCGGTCGCGCCTTAGAGCTTCGTGACGTGCTTCGCCAAATCCATCGTAATCGAGCGAAATTTACCTTTTTCTTTTACTTTAAACTGTACAAAACGTTCCTGGGCCCATAAACTATTATTACTTTTACTTCTTTAGTTATTTAGGCCAGTAAATAAACGATATTTCTTGAAAATCAAACTCTTGTTCATTTACTCTCTTCGACAGCTTTTAGGTTATGTGTTTTTGTTTTGATTTGTTTGATTGATTGTTTTGATTGATTAAAAGCGCCCTCTGACTTGGCGGGTATTTTTGAATTTGAAACATTTATCTTTAACACTTTCCTGTGTGAGAATTTAAAAATAACAATTCAATTGACAAACTTGAAAATTTTTATGACTTTATATAAAGCAAAATAAATGGTGTTTTTCTCCTTCAGAAGAGTCCAATCTTGTTGCAAAGAATCCGGAGACGAGTATTGAGAATCGGCTTTGTCATCATATCTGCGAATTGTTCTTCAGTCGGGATTTGTTCGATTCCAAATTCTCCCTTAGCAATTCTTTCCCTGATGAAGAAATGCTTGTTGGCTATGTGCTTGGTCCTGCGATGGAATCGGGGTTTTGGGCCAGCCTCATGGCAGCAGTATTAACGACCTGGAGAATTGGGGCTCGGTCCAATCTATCGATTTCCTGAAACATTCTTTTAAGCCAAATTATTTCTTTTGCAGCTTCATTGGCTTTACGATCTCAGCCTCTGTAGTAGAAATGGCCACCATGGCTTGCCTTTGACTTTTCCATGAAATTGCTCCTGAGGCAAACATGATGATGATCCCTGATGTAGATCTCCCAGTCTTCGTGCAGCCACCAAAGTCAGCATCGCTGTAGCATTCGAGGATTCCTTTCTTCTGTTTCCGATAGACTATCCCAACGTGGATTGTTCCGGAAATATTTTCAAGCGTTCTTGAAAGAAATCCGATGCTGAAAGCCAAGTCTGGCCTAGTTCCAAGCATGAGGTACATGAGAGCTCCGATGGCTTGGCGATAAGGGAACGCAGTCGTCTCTGATTCTTTCCCTGCTGTCGTAATTTCCAAATTCCTGAGAAGTGGGGTTGAAACAGCTTTGCAATCCGAGAATCTGAATCGCTCCAAAATCCTTGTGGCATATCCTTGTTGGCTAATTTTTAGTCCATTTTCTTGTTTCTTGATTTCGAGTCCCAAGAAGCACTCAGCCTTGATAGAGACAATTTTGAACTCTAATTTTAACTCATCCAAAAATTCTTCCAAATCTTGCGTATCTGTTGCTGAGTAGAATCTTTTTGCCATTTCTTTCCCTGACGTAGAGACATGGGTCTGCCTCGCTGACTTTGAAATTGTGTTTCCGCAGGAAACCTCCGAAGCGTTCTTGCCAACATCTCGGCCCTTGCTTAAGCCCGTAGAGACCCTTCTTCAATCTGCAAACAAGCCCCTGTCCTTGCTCGTATCCCTCAGGTTGTTGCATGTAAATTTCCTTGTCGTCAAATTCACCGTATAGAAAAGCCGTCAAGACGTCAAACAGGAACAAAAACAAATCATTTTTGGCTGCAACGCTCAACACTGAGCGGATTTTTTACATTCTTGCGACAGAGCTAAAAGTTTGGTCGTAATCAATCATTGCCTTTTTCCACTCGACGTTGCTGTTGATGGCTTTATGGAAGGAATTCTCGGCTGCTGCTACGTAGTCATCCAGATGCTCTTCTACGACGTCCTTGGATCCAAAATCTTGGAAAGGTAGGTTGCCGCCTGGTTCACATTTGCTGAATTTCTCTTGAAATTTTACATCCCTCGACACGACTACTTTGTGCTTCTCTGGTAAGTAAATACGATACCTCTCATCGCCGTCGTAACCCACCAGGTACCCCTTTTCAGCTTTTTCGTCCATCTTCTTCCTTTTTTGGCATGGAATGTGGAGGATGATTCGAAGATGTTTGATTTTTGGTTTCTTGCCCAGCCAAAGTTGGTAAGGGCTCAGACCCTTCAACGAAGATTTGCCCGTCCTATTGAGAACGTAGACTGCTGTGCTGACCAACTCGGCCCAGCACTTGAATGTTCTAGCCATTTCGACTATCGTTCGATTCCCTCTCTCGACACCACCGTTTTGTTCTGGAGTATACGGAGCGGTGAGTCGAAAAGTTATACCAGCTTCCTGAAGAGTTTCTCACACTCCTGCACAGTCGAATTCTCCTCAATTGTCGCTCATGAATTCTCGAATGTTGGGCGTGCTTGTTGCTGGGCGTGAGAAACCATGTGTCGTAGCACGACTTGACCTCTGATTTTTGCTTGACGATGTACCCATATCGAAACCTGGTGAAATGATCCTTAAAAACTACCAAATACCTCTTCTTCTGGAAAGAATCCTCAAATGGGCCGCAAACATCGCCTGACATCAATTCTTCTGGCTTCGTCGCTGGTTTCCTCGTTCCAAATGGCAATCGATGCGCCTTTCCAAGGATGCAAGGCTCGCAAAAGCTACTCTCAAGATTGTCTTAAATGCCCATTTCTCTTTTGAGCATGTCCTTGATGTGGTTCTTGTCCTGATGTCCCCATCTCTCGTGGTAGAGTTGGAGAATTGACAACGTGTTTTGTTGCACCGTTGTCTATCCACCAGTCGACCTCTGAGTTTGCCTCTGCTGCAAACACGCCATTGTGGACTGAGACGAGAGTTACCGTTGGTTCTGCACAATTTCCTTGTTCAGGATTCTGGTAGCTCGGCTTCGGACGTCCATCCTTCTTCCATTTTATGCAGTTCCTCACCCAGTGCCCCTTTTTCTTGCAATAGCGGCAGGTATCGAATCTCCGACCAGATGCTCCTGCTATGCTATGCTATGGTAGAAAAAGCCTCCTGACTTTCCTTTTCGTCATTTTCTTTTGTTCTAAAATTTCTCTCAAACATGACAACTTGATTAGTTAATTCGTCGAAAGTCTTTTCTTCTTCTTTTGTCAAGAGCATCCAACTTTGACGGAACGTTTCAAAGGTTTTTGGCAAAATATGTAGCGTTTTACAAACAAGTATTAAATCTGGCAGCTCAGATTCATTTATGACCTTTAAAGCCTGATTTAAATCGTTCCATAGACTACGCAATTTTGCTATGTGGGTTGATACATCGTTACCTGGATTCCAAGAGAAAGCGAAAAACTCGTTGCATATCCTGAATACCTGGACCTTCGCTTCAAACTGATTTTTCAGGGCTTCCCACGTATCGTGTGCTGTCTCCTTGTCCATGATCTTCTGGTACCCCGAGTCCGTGACCGCAGTGGTAATCATGGATTTTGCATAGCTGTTGGCCTTACGAAAAAAGTCTCTCTTCTCCTTGTGCTTCTTTTCATCTGCTGTTGAGGCACCTTCTGACAATGGATCCGGTTTGACGATCTTTCCGTCCAACGCGTCGAGAGCACCGTCGTGATAATCTATCAGGTCCCTTATTTTTCTTTTCCAAATCGGCCAATCGGTCGCGCCTTAGAGCTTCGTGACGTGCTTCGCCAAATCCATCGTAATCGAGCGAAATTTACCTTTTTCTTTTACTTTAAACTGAACAAAACGTTCCTGGGCCCATAAACTATTATTACTTTTACTTCTTTAGTTATTTAGGCCAGTAAATAAACGATATTTCTTGAAAATCAAACTCTTGTTTATTTACTCTCTTCGACAGCTTTTAGGTTATGTGTTTTTGTTTTGATTCGATACAATCGTTTAATGATATTAAAAGCGGCCTCTGACTTGGCGGGTATTTTTGAATTTGAAACATTTATCTTTAACATTTTTAACCAATTTTGTAATGATTTTCACACTAATCCGGGATCTTGATCCATTTTTATTGTTTTTGGTTTACCTAACATATTAAATATTTTAAGTCATGCTTGTTTACTTTGGATCCAATCTGTGGTATGAGTTTCTATAATTGAAACAAATTTCGAATAGATATCAATACAAGTTACAAATTTTCTTTGATCAATAAAATAATATTTCTCACGGATATCGTAGAAGAGAAATAGTAGATGAAGGCCGCTAAAAATAATGTAAACGGCGAGTGCATATTGTATAAGCAAGATAACCTTAAGATTTGTTTTTGTGCTATTCCCTTATGCCTAAGTTTTCAGCTACAACCCTCATCTAAGCGCTTTCATATATAATAATTCAATATATGGTAAAATTTGATCGATTTCTTCTCTTAGGTGTACCGCGGAAATTGTGGGTGATAGAACCTATGTTTGTTCTAGACTTCGGTTCAGGGGAGCTTAAAGGTTATAGAGCATGTGAAATTATGCATGGAGATTTTTTGCTGTTGGCCTGTGTTATTAATAAACCATATTTTATAATGTATGAATAATAAACACTGTTCTCCATGCTGATCGAGAAGCCGCCATAGAAGCTTGCATAAAAATGGGGCCTAGCAAATATGATAGGCCATGGTAGGGTGGCACAAAAACGACCCAATGTAACCTGGGGGTGTAAGATTATTTGTTATTTTGGTTCTTCATATGTCTCTTAACCCTCTCCATTTTTCTGTGTTGAGCTTATCACTCTTTTTCCGGCCAGAATGGCAAACTTATTTCTCACGCATATTTCGAATATTTAAGATTCTAAGAGCACCCCAAGTCTGCAGCTCATCGAACACCACTACACTTGACGACGAGACAGAGCAGGACTACAAATGCGTGCAACGCTCAGTCAGGACTAGCATCTGCTCTAGGTTATCCGTTACAATGTAGAGCTGTGGATGGAAATCGTCACGGAATACCATTACCTCATAAACCTGGAACCAAATGATGGACGCACTGATGCTACATTTATGTTTGTACGAGCAGAATATTTTTCATTTCTGGCCGAAGAATCCCAACCAAACTCAGTATCAACGCAAAAGCCCACTAGCACATCTTCGGTTGCAATACCATCAGTCGACCTCCCAAAATTTGACGGAGATTACCGGCAATTCGGGTTCATTGTTCGAAATTTCATTCCATTCAACGAAATTTTCATGGAATTCATCCACAATAAAGACAATAGCAACGCAGTAAAATTCCGGAATCTAGAGAATCATATAACAGGTGAAGCCAAAAACCTAATCTTAACATCAATTGGCGGAAAGGGCAGTTACCAGGATGCCTAACAACGGCTAAAAAATCGATATCATAATGAACGGCTGTTTATTAAGTCCACATTTCAAGAGCTTTTCGTAAATCCCAGAACTAATGGATCAGCGAACCAGCTGTGCAGCTTGCATGATACCGTGCTCGGAACGGTCACCACTCTCAACGCTCTCAAAGTGTCAACAGTCATCTGGGATCCGAAATTGATACACATCATTAAGGAAAGATTGCACCCACACACGCTGTCATCTCTCGATCTATCGTGAACGAAGTATATATTGCTGTCCTTTCCAGTGTTTCATTAAATCAGTATCTACATCAGCTGGCTTTGGGTTGTAATTGTCGATTTTATGGAGTAGAATTTTTCTTCAAAAAACCCCATTACATCCTAGGGGGTAGCTAGGTACATCGTGCCCTGATCCGGCCGCCAGGCACCAAAAAGCGTATCCTGCCCAGCGTGTGCCTGGGAGATGCGCCTATCCTAATCTGCTAACACGGATTAGGTGCCGGCCACGGCGGAAGGGCATAAACGGAGACAGGAGCAGCGTCGACGACATCGGAATGCGGGGTCGGGAAAGCCAGTTGTATTATTGTAATAAAATACAATGTTAGCACTTCCAGTTGTAACTGTGATGCAATATATACATTTACTTACGGCATCATTCATTTTACTGAAATTGGCTGTTTTTAAGATAGTTTTAAGTTTGCCATGCTCACAATTTTTAATCATTGTGTTTATAGCTTCCTTAGTACTTAACCTATCAGCATGTTCGAAAGGTAAGCCTTCGTCTATATATGCCGCTTCTAGGAGCATTCAAAAATTGTCGATTTCCGCAGTGAATCTTTCTGCGGTCTTTCTTTTCTGGGATGTGCTTGCCATTTTAGCTTTCATTACGTTGGATATTTCACCGACATTTTTTTGTTGTAATTTTTTTACTATTTCATTTTATCTTCACTCTGAATTTTCTAGACTGTTGATCCAACTATTTTGGATTTTATTATCTGAACAGCAATATTTTCGTATGGTCCTTTTGTTATGTTTTAGAGCTGTGATAAACCTTTGTAGAGGTCTTTTTTGGACGTTAAATTCAGGAATGGCATTTGAAAAGTCTTTTATATATGCCCTTTGAGCAGCTACCTCGTCTGCCATTTTGTTTTATTTTGTATTTGATATACTGATTGTTGGGCCAAATTTCCAAAATGGTTCTTTAGAGCGTTTCGTCCTTTTTTTTTAAACCATAAATCCCATTTAGTGGAATTACAGCTCCAGCTTGTGCGGTTCCCACTGCATACTTACAGTCCACCTCCCGTCCAACCGACCAAGGGACGCTGCCGCGTAACGTAAGGCTCGAATCGCAGGAATCAATCCGAGATAGTTTAAGCGAAGAATAGGAGAAAGATATCACGAGGAAGAGTGTTGCATAGATAAGGCTGTTAATATAAGCGACTTAAGATTGTTAGTGGAGCAAAGTTACAAGATGTGGTAGAGACCATTGTAGTCCGAACATAATACCCTGAAAGGATCGTGTTGGGCATATGTCGAGCTACAATGGCTGAGGAGTAGAGGACGAAAGTTTCTAGTACTTCTACTAGGAACGTTAAAATTAACGCTTGTTAGTAGATGCTGGCTGTCTACATTTCCATAAATAAGATTAAATGGGAACATGGCACCCAGCATCGTTCTACGGTTTGTTAATGATGGTAAGTTGATTAGTAAAAGTCTACTACGATAAGAGGGGAGATAAAGATTTGCATCCCAATTAAGTCCCCTAAGAGCGAAAGTCTTGAAGTTTTTTTGTACAGATTCGACGCCGTCGGGCAAGATTCCTTTATTTGTGCATTTATGGCCGAGGAAACTAACTTCATGCATGAAAAATGAAAATTTTCAGAAAGTAACTTTAGGTTGTTTTGCCTACATTTCTCGAAAACCTCAGTTAAGTTCTTGAGCATGTGTTTTTCGGAGCAACCGATGACTATTAAGTCATCCAAATAAAGAAATGCTTCACTTTGCTCCACTAACAATCTTAAACCGCTGTGCAACACTCTTCCTCGTGATATCTTTCTCCTACTCTTCGCTTAAACTATCTCGGATCTATTCCCGCGATTCGAGCCGGGACGGGAGGTGGGCTGTACGTATGCAGTGGGAACCACGCAAAAAAATACGCAATATATATATATAAAATTATAGAAATCCTCATAGTCGACAAGACGAAATTCAAAAACAAGTCCAAAAACTCATAAACGATAAAATAGTGGAACCCTCTGTATCTCCTTATATTAGCCCGATTTGCTAGTACCAAAAAAGTCACTCCCAAATTCGGAATATTCGGATATAAGAGCTGGCTCAATCGCTTGATTTCGCCATCAGTCTAACAAAGCAAAGCAAAACTCACACGCCGAACTTGCAATCGACGCTTCTAGTGCCTTCTTCTTCTCTAGATAAACTTATTGTGTGCCCAGTTTCCAAAATTGAATTGTTAATTAATGCAGTTTTTAGATTTACAGTGACCGTTCATCAACATCCCGGCCTCCCCTGAAACACGGTTTCAGAATTTGGTAATAGGGCGATCTTGACAATTGGACGGGTGGTTTCTCCAGTTGGAGTCCTAAGTCGTACAGCGCGGACCATTCCATCCTTCCCTGGATACGTTTCGATGACTCTTCCGAGAGGCCATGCTGCTGGCGGGGTGTGAGAATCCTTAAGGAGCACGATGTCATCTTTGGCCATGTTGACCGATTTGTTCATCCACTTTGGCCGATGCTGGAGTGATGTAAGATATTCCATGTGCCATTGTTTCCAGAAGCCTTGCAGCATAGCTTGAGTCTTTTGCCAATAATCCAAACGGTTGATTGGTACAGTTGATAGATCGCCTTCTGGTACTGTCGTGTAGGGACGACCAATGAGGAAGTGTGCTGGCGAAAGATAGATGACCTCAGTGTCCGAAGTTGAGAATAGTGGACGTGAGTTGACCACAGCTTCTATTTGGGCGAGAAGTGTGTGCATTTTCTCAAAGGTGAGGACATTCTTGCCAATGACTCTATGAAGATGCAGTTTGACAGAGCGCACAGCTGATTCCCATTTGCCACCCCAGTGTGGTGCATGGGGGGGAATGAAATTCCAGTTGATTCCTTCGTCTGCCAGGGCCTTCAGTACAGTGTTGTTGTGTTCGTCTGATTTCAGAAGAGTTTGCATTTCGTTTAATACCCTTTTTGCCCCGACGAAGTTTCTCCCGTTGTCGCTATACATTTGCGAGCATTTTCCGCGGCGAGAGATGAATCGTCTGAGTGCCGCCAAGAATGTGTCGGTTGTAAGATCTGTCGCCAATTCCAAATGCAAGGCAGAAGTGGCTAGGCATACAAATAGGCAGATGTAACCCTTCTCCTTGCGTGGATTTCGTCCCTTGTGGACCTTGAGGGTGATTGGCCCGGCGTAGTCGCAGCCAGTGTTTGCAAACGGAAATGCCTGCCGAACCCGGACAGACGGCAGATCTGACATGAATTGGTGAGATGTGTGTTGCCGTTGTCTAAAGCATTTTAGACAGTCATGCGTGATCTTTCGAATGAGGTTGCATGCGCCAAACACCCAGTAGCGTTGGCGTGCGATCACGAATAACGCCGATACTCCAGGATGTAAGTGAATCCGGTGCTCATGTTCCAGAATGAGTTTCGTTATGCGATGAGATTTGGGCATAAATATTGGATGCTGCACATCCGCTGGCAGTTCTGAGTTACCTAAGCGGCCACCCACTCGCAGGAGTCCATGTTTGTCGATTTGCCGTGAGAGGGTGCGCAATTTTGATTTGTTTCCCAAATCTTGCTGGTTGAGGAGTCGCTTGTAGTCAGCTTGGAATTCGTCTTGGGCATGGCGCAGGTACAGGATCCGTGCGTCATGGATCTCCTCAAGTGTCAGCGTAGCGGTGTTGGATTTTCTGCGAGTGCGTCGGATGAACTTGAGAACGTAGGCGAGAATACGAAGTAGCTTCGGCCACGAGGAGACACGGTCGATCAGTTCATCCAATAGTGAGGTTTCAGTGTTGTATGTTCTCATTGTCGTGAAAGCGGAGCCTTTTACTTCAGCCTGGACTTGTTCATCTGAAATGAAACTAGAATGAGGAGTGCTAGGTGTTTTTACCCATTCAGCTTCGGTTGAGTATAGCCAGTGTGGGCCCTTCCACCATAGGTTGTGGTTTACTAAGTCAGCAGCTAGCATGCCCCTTGAAGCGCAGTCAGCAGGGTTGTCATCTGATTTGACATGTTGCCAGTGATCTCGTGGAATAATGCCGAGGATTTCGGCAGTGCGGTTTGCGACGAAAGTCTTTAGTTTGGCAGGTATGTGCGAGAGCCAAGCCAAAACAATGGTAGAGTCGCACCAGGCGTAAACAGTGACGTTGTAGTTTTTCAGTGCAGCTTTGACTGAGTTGATGAGTCGACTTAGTAGCAGTGCGCCGCACAATTCCAGGCGTGGAAGTGATTGTGTTTTGAGCGGTGCAACACGAGTCTTTGCAGCAATAAGAGTAACCTGTATGTTACCATCAGGGAGAGTGACTCTACTGTAAACGGCAGCGGCGTAGGCTTTTATAGATGCGTCCGAGAAGGCGTGCAATTCAATTGTGTCAGTAGAGTTGCCAATGTAGCGTGGAACCTCAAGTTCATTGAGCGTGTTGATATCGTTCTTGCATTTGAGATACCAATCTTCCAGGCTGAGCGGTAGCGGGCTGTCCCAGTCTAAGTTGAGAACCCAAAGTTCTTGGAACAGGATTTTGAATTGAATAACCACTGGAGCCAGCAATCCAAGTGGGTCTAAAATACGAGACACGTCTGATAAAACTTGCCGTTTTGTAATCTTTCCCTCGCTGGGCAAAGATACCTTGTATGCCAATGTGTCCGTGTGCGGTTGCCAATGAATTCCCAAAACCTTGTTCGTAGTTTCGAGTGGACTGTATGATGTGTTGTTTGTGATTGTTGTCTCAGGATCGACAACGCGGTTGCTGTTGGAAATCCATTTTCCAAGTTCGAGTTGAGCACATGACATTAGTTGAATTAGTTCTTGTTTATATTGTAGAAGCTTTTCCTCGGTGTCAGCTCCTGTTAAAACGTCGTCAACGTAGAAATCTTCAAGAAGAATGCGCGCAGCAGTTGGATACAAATGTTGGTAGTCTCTGGCCAGTTGCTCAAGAACCCGTACAGCCAGAAATGGTGCACACGCAGTGCCATAGGTTACAGTGCAGAGTTGGTAATGTAGAAGTGGAGCTGAAGGATGTTCTCTCCAAACGATACGTTGATAGTTGCGGTGATGCTTGTTGATCCAAATTTGCCTGAACATCTTGATGATGTCCGCAGAAAAAAAGTATTTATGTAGGCGAAAGCGTACGCATACATCGAACAGGTTTCGTTGAATGCTCGGCCCAACGTTCAGGGTGTCGTTTAAAGATTGACCAGAAGAATCTTGGAATGAACCGTCAAAAACTACTCGTAGTTTCTTTCCAAGTACCGGGTGATGTGGCATGTAGAATACCCTTCCATCGTTGGTGAGAATTTCGTCAGGGTTCATTTGGCGCATGTGGCCTAGAGAAATATACTCTTGCATGAATTTTACATACCGTAAGTGCAAATCTGCGTCTCTATGTAGACGGCGCTCCACAGAAGCAAAGCGTTGGGTTGCTCCCTGCAGAGTGTCAGTGAATTGTGGATCTGCATCCTTGAATGGAAGCTCTACGGTGTATCTTCCCTTGGAGTCGCGTGAGTGCGTGGTTTGAAAATGCTCTTCAACCTTAACATTTTCAGGATCATGGTGAGTGGTGATTTGGGAGTCCTCGATTTCCCAAAACCTTTGTAGAGTAGCATGGATATCGACTGTAGACAAAAATGACGTGGTGATTGATGGATTTTGATACGCAATCGATGTGATAACCCATCCAAAGATTGTTGAAATAGCTATTATGTTGCCTTGCGCATCCAGCTTCCTGTTGCCGGTTAAAATAGCCCATACAGAATCGGTGCCTAGTAGAACGTCCATAGGCGATGCCGAGTTGAATTCCGTGTCTGCAAGCGGAATCCCATTGAAGATCTCAAGGGCAGATGCATCAATGTTTTCCCTTGCCAGCGTAGATGTGATTTTTCCTAGAATATGAGCTTTTACTTGTAGCGAGTGATCAGAAACTCGAGACTTGATCGTGAGTATGCTGAATCCCCTCGTGGTATCGGCCTTGATTGAAGAAATGCCGGAAATGAGAATCCGCCCAGGAAACCGACTAAGACCCAGTGCCTTAATACAGCGTTCCGATACATATGATAACTCCGAGCCCGTGTCGAGTAGCACCCGGCAGTTTGTGTATGGGCCTTGAGAGTTGCGGATGTGTACCAATGCAGTTGGCAAAGTACATGTTCGTCCTACTTGCCCATGTGACAATAGGGTTGGCGTGAGTAGTGCCTGTGACATGTGACTCGCAGTCACCGATGTCGTGTCTGGATCCTTGTGATCGCTTAAAGACGTGGATGTGATTTGACCCTCGTTGGTCTGCATAGCATGCGTGTGTATGAGTGTGTGGTGTCTGCTGCCACACTGCTGACAGTTGTACTTTGAGCTACAGTTTGATGACCTGTGACCTGGTTTGAGACAGTTAAAGCAGAGAGATTTGTGCCTTACAAAAGAACGGCGTTGGTCGATAGACAAACCAATGAATTGAGGACACTTAGACAGTTGATGCCCATCCGTATTACAATTCACGCATTTTGTCAGCGCAGCAGTTACCATGGCTCTGCTTGTCTTCTTGTTGTTACCACCCTGTCTCGGTACAGGATCGCTTTGACACAGCTCAAATTCTTCACATCGTGCGTCCAGGAACTTGAAGAACTCTTCGACTTTTGGTGAATTTGAAGCACGGCTTGCATCTACCCATTTGCGGCGTGACTCTGGATCGATTTTGTTCAGCAATAAATGGATAACCCAGCAGTCTCGGTCCATATGGCCAATTGAGTCCAATGCACGGATGACCTCATTTGCACCATCTGATATGCTACGCAATATGGATACCTCTCCATTGTTAGTCGATGGTAGCTCCATAAAGGTGTCCAACAGGTTGTGAATAATTTGCCGTGGTCGATCGTATCTCTCGTTGAGGCGCTTCCAAGCGTTGTCATATGCCGTCTCAGAAATCGGCAAATGGCGTACCAAACTTGCAGCCTCGTCCACGAGGAACGATTTTAGATAGTGGTACTTTTGTATCTTACCCAGATGTTGCTTGCTATGTACAGTGCTTATGTACAGTGCTTTGAAGGCTGGCCACTCCTTGTAAATGCCACCAAACGGTTTTATGTGTATCTTCGGTAATTCTGTCTCCCTTACTGGCGCCGCGGCGTCAGCCTGGGTTGGTGTTGAAGTTGCTCCTAGGCGTTCGAAAAACTCTTGTTGTTGCTGCACTAAGCGAGAAATAGCGTCGTTGTTAGCTATTGAATCTCCTTCTGCATGTCTCGTTGTTGTTGTCGGCTCCTGTGAGCGCTTGAGGGAAAACAAAAGCGCACGGGCTTTTATGTACTTCGCCTCATACTCGTCGTAGTCATCCGCAGGATCAACCCAGCCCTCGACGTCGTCAAGCACGCTCAGATCATCTCCGGCAAGTTAGAAATCATTCCAAACCTTGTCGAGCCTGACTAGCAGTACCTCCACGGCGTCAACGCCGATTGATGCGCAAGAGTTTTCTGCTGTGTGTAGCAGTTTGGTGAGGCTGGATTTGAGACGGCCCCTCACTCCCTTTAGCCGTTTGAGTTGTTCCATCGCAATGGTGCTTTACTTTACTAACAATAACGAATCTGGCTCTGAAGCACCAAACTTCCTTATGATGATTAACTTTATTTATTGAAATATAAGAGCTGGCTCAATCGCTTGATTTCGCCATCTGTCTAACAAAGCAAAGCAAAACTCATACGCCGAACTTGCAATCGACGCTTCTAGTGCCTTCTTCTTCTCTAGATAAACTTATTGTGTGCCCAGTTTCCAAAATTGAATTGTTAATGAATGCAGTTTTTAGATTTACAGTGACCGTTCATCAACACCTTGACTTAACGTCCGGTTTTCACCAAATTGAACTCGAAAAAAGTTCATTATCTCATAACATCCTTTTCAACAAACAATAATTCATTCGTTTCACGCGGTTACGATTCGGTTTAAAAATAACTCTTTTCAGAGAGAATGACTATAGCTTTCTCTGGATTGACTATAGCTTTCTCTAGATTGGCAAATGTTCCATTGGCAATTTTCTAGAATGGCTGAGGAGTAGAGGACGAAAGTTTTTAGTACTTCTACTAGGAACGTTAAAATTTACGCGTGTTAGTAGATGCTGGCTGTCTACATTTCCATAAATAAGATTATATAGAAACATGACACCCAGCGTCGTTATACGGTTTGTTAATGATGGTAAGTTAGTAATGGGAAGTAATGATGGTAGCTACGATAGGGGGGAGGTAAAGATTTGCATCCCAAAGTCAGGAAGTTTTTTGTACAAAATCTATGTGATCTTCGTGTGTCTTGGACTCCAGACACACGATCCATACTCAAGAATCGGTCGGACCAATGATGTATATAACGTTTTAGTTATGTACGGGTCATTAAATCCTTTTGACCATTTTTAAATAAATCAAAGCACACCCATAGCTTTATTAACCATGGTAGAAATATGGTCGGTAAATTTAAAACTTAAATCTAATAGGACACCCTAACGAGATCGGTTAAAAGACTTGAGTTTACATTACGATCCATTAAACTTTAGATTATTTACTAAACACCAATTTTGAAGTTTATCCAAATCGCTAGTGAATTTATACTGAAGGCATAGCTTAACGTCATCAGCGTACATAAGTACAAGTCATAAGGCAAGTCGTTAATAAACAGTAGAGGTTAATGAACAGTGTAAAAAGTAGGGGTCCAAGATGGCTTTCTTGGGGCACCCCAGAGGTAACATCGTTAAAGAAGACACGTTGGGTAATCCCAGATAAGTAGCTCGAAATCCAGATAAGAAGATCAGTTGGGAATCCCAAACGACTAAGTTTACTTATAAGAAGCGAATGGTTAACAGAGTGTAACGAACTGTTTTTGCTATATTTTGCAAATGCAGCGACTAGCTCACAGAGGTTGAGGGTACGTTCCACCGAATTTATAGCTCGCCCTTCCGTCGATCTCCGATCCCCGCTCCGGGTTGGTGCCAATACACACGCCCTCCCAAACCTTGCGCCCGGCAGGTCGTGTGCTCTTGGTGCCTGGCACCGAAACGGCTCACGGTTCCCTTCGTTCGGACTCACGGACTCTAGTTGCGGGGCCTGTGTTGTTGCCGCTGTCCTCCGCGGGGTGCCGTGGACCTTTGGAATCTTTGGCTCGCTGTAATTGCCCTTTCGCCGTGGCCGGCACCTAATCCGTGTTAACAGACCGAGTGGCTCACCTCCCAGGCATACGCCGGGCAGGATATGCACCTCGCTGCTTAGCCGCCGGATCAGGGCACGAAGGGCCTACCTACCGCACAGGATACGCCCTCGGTACACCGCACAGGATTCGCCACTTGCCTCCAAACACCTGCGTGCCTACGCTCCGCAGGATCTATGGTAGGCCAGAGGTTTGGGCCTCGCGTCTCCTTTAACTCCAGGTGAAACGCTGTGCATACGCTCCAGCGCCTGGATCAGGATTCTACTGACTTTCCCGGGGTGTCCCTGCGTGGTTTTACTTCTGGGCTTGAGTTCCCGAGCTGGCTATACCTCGCGTTACAGGATCACACCTGGTTCGAACGGACAGGAGCAGGCAAGGCGTACGCCAGGCTGATCCGTTGTTGCCGTTTACCCTTGGCCCTCAGTTTTGCCGCGGATCCTTGATCCTTTCCCCTTGCTCCTTGCTTGACTCGAGTACCGCCGCCGGACTTACCCTCATGGGGTCCTTAAGCTATTGATCGAAGATCCTTGCTCACTCGCTTTAAAGCCTGCACTTAAGACTGTCGGACTTACCCCAAACTTTCCTACTCGAATGTCAGACTTACCCACTGGGTGTCTTTCACTCAACTCTTCCAGCTTCCTTAGAAGACTCGGCCCCGATTTGCTCCAGGGGCCCTCCTTATATAGTGCCAGAGGCGCCCGTTAATCCTCACAAATCTACCTCCTGCCGTTAATCCTTCGTCCTCCGTTTCTCTCCGTTAACTTTCTCCAATTCCGCCGTCTTTCTTTCGGCGGGCTTTCTTTATTGGTCCCCCCCCCCCATAGATTGCCCTGCTTGGGCCTCCGATCCGCATTGTTTTTGTGCCGGTCAACGGACTTCGTCATTTCCCCCCCTGGTCATTCCAAATGCATTTCTGTGTTTTGTGCATTTTCTAAACATAGCCGCTTCGTTCCCCGCCGTCCCCGCTGTTTCCTATGACCTTCGAGCGCGGCCGCGGAGGCCCGGCCGGTACCGTTATGTTCCACGGTGATTCCTCTTTCGCATTCTTCTGTGCGCGCCGCCGTGCCAGCTCTCCCGCCCCCGCTGCTGCCGCCGCATGCCGTCTCTTCTTCCGTATTTATAAACACAGCCGCGCCGGCCCATCCGACGCTGCAGTGCTGACTTGCTTGTTCCCCCCGCTGCTGCCCCTCTTGCTACCTGTCTCGGCGTGTGGGAGATCTAATCTCCTCACACTTCCCCCCTTCTTCGGAAACGACAGAAGCTTCGTGGTTCCAGCTTCATGTTTGTTTTTGTTTTGTTGGTTTTTTTTTCTGCCCCTTGTGTGTGCATAATTTGTGTGTGGATACCCTTATCCACTTCCCCCTTCTTCGGGTGATGCTAGGGTCGTTCCCCTTCCATTTCCCTATTGTTGTAAGTACATGTATATTTTCTCCCTCATATATAATTTTGAACCATATATATTTTTCCATTTTTTTCTCTTTTCTAATATATATGTATGTTGCGACTTGTGTTAGCATCAAATAACATAATTATTTCAATTTAATTCTCCCAGTGTAACTAGCCGCAGCGGTCCACTAATTGCCCGTTATCAGCTGTACCATATTCTTTGTTTCTC